>NC_088397.1:34828808-34980581 GCF_034236695.1 Oncorhynchus nerka
TACATGTTATAGAGGTTCCCACACTGTGTTATTTCCCCTCTAATACACTAACAGATGTTATAGCCATATTTCCCCTCTACATGTTTATAGAGGTTCCCACACTGTGTTATTTCCCTCTAATACACCAGAGCCATAATACATGTTATAGAGGTTCCCACACTGTGTTATTTCCCCTCTAATACACCAGAGCCTAGCATAATACATGGTGTAGAGGTTCCCACACTGTGTTATTTCCCCTCTAATACACCAGAGCCATAATACATGGTGTAGAGGTTCCCACACTGTGTTATTTCCCTTCTAATACACCAGAGCCTATAATACATGGTGTAGAGGTTCCCACACTGTGTTATTTCCCTCTAATACACCAGAGCCATAATACATGTGTATAGAGGTTCCCACACTGTGTTATTTCCCCAATAATACACCAGAGCCATAATACATGGTGTAGAGGTTCCCACACTGTGTTATTTCCCCTAATACACCAGAGCCATAATACATGTTATAGAGGTTCCCACACTGTGTTATTTCCCTCTAATACACCAGAGCCATAATACATGTTATAGAGGTTCCCACACTGTGTTATTTCCCAATAATACACCAGAGCCATAATACATGGTGTAGAGGTTCCCACACTGTGTTATTTCCCCAATAATACACCAGAGCCATAATACATAATACATGTTATTTCCACTAATACACCAGAGCCATAATACATGGTGTAGAGGTTCCACACTGTGTTATTTCCCCTCTAATACACCAGAGCCATAATACATGTTATAGAGGGTTCCCACTGTGTTATTTCCCCTCTAATACACCAGAGCCATAATACATGTTATAGAGGTTCCCACACTGTGTTATTTCCTAATACACCAGAGCCTAATACATGGTTAAGACCCCTCTAATACACCAGAGCCAGTTATAGAGGTTCCCCACACTGTGTTATTTCCTCTAATACACCAGAGCCATAATACATGGTGTAGAGGTTCCCACACATTGTTATTTCCTCTAATACACCAGAGCCATAATACATGTTATAGAGGTTCCCACACTGTGTTATTTCCCCTCTAATACACCAGAGCCTACCATAAACATGTTATAGAGGTTCCCACACTGTGTTATTTCCCCTCTAATACACAGAGCATAACCTACCATAATACATGGTGTATTGGTTCCCACACTGTGTTATTTCCCCTCTAATACACCAGAGCCTATAATACATGGTGTAGAGGTTCCCAGTGTTATTTCCCCTAATACACCAGAGCCATAATACATGTTATAGAGGTTCCCACACTGTGTTATTTCCCTCTAATACACCAGAGCCATAATACATGTTATAGAGGTTCCCACACTGTTATAGGGGTTCCCACACTGTGTTATTTCCCTGTAATACACCAGAGCCTTATTTCCCCACTCTAATACACCAGAGCCTACCATAAAACATGGTGCAGAGGTTTCCGTACTGCGTTATTTCCACTCTAATACACCAGAGCCTACCATAATACATGGTGTAGAGGTTCCCACACTGTGTTATTTCCCCTCTAATACACCAGAGCCTACCAAAATACATGGTGTAGAGGTTCCCACACTGTGTTATTTCCCCTCTAATACACAGGAGCCATAATACATGTTATAGAGTTTCCCACACTGTGTTATTTCCCCTCTAATACACCAGAGCCTACCATAAAACATGGTGCATAGGTTTCCATACTGCGTTTTTTCCACTCTAATACACCAGAGCCTACCATAATACATGGTGTAGAGGTTCCCACACTGTGTTATTTCCCCTATAATACACCAGAGCCATAAAACATGTTATAGAGGTTCCCACACTGTGTTATTTCACCTCTAATACACCATAATACATGAAATAGAGGTTCCCACACTGTGTTATTTCCACAATAATACACCTGAGCCTACCGTAATACATGGTGTAGAGGTTACCACACAGTGTTATTTCCTCTCTAATACAACAGAGCCATAATACATGTTATAGAGGTTCCCACGCTGTGTTATTTCCCCTCTAATACACCAGAGCCATAATACATGTTATAGAGGTTCCCACACTGTGTTATTTCCCCTGTAATACACCAGAGCCTACCAATATACATGGTGAGAGTTTCCCACATGGTGTTATTTCCCCTCTAATACACCAGAGCCATAATATATGGTGTAGAGGTTCCCACACATTGTTATTTCCTCTCTAATACACCAGAGCCATAATACATGTTATAGAGGTTCCCACACTGTGTTATTTCCCCTCTAATACACCAGAGCCATAATACATTTATAGAGGTTCCCACACTGTGTTATTTCCCCTCGAATACACCAGAGCCTACCATAATACATGGTGTAGAGGTTCCCACACTGTTATTTCCTCTCTAATGCACCAGAGCCATAATACACGGTGTAGAGGTTCCCACACTGTGTTATTTCCCCCTCTAATACACTAGAGCCTACCATAATACATGGTGTAGAGGTTCCCACACTGTTATTTCCCCTCTAATGCACCAGAGCCATAATACATGTTATAGAGGTTCCCACAATGTGTTTTTTCCCTCTCTAATACACAAGAGCCTACCATAATACATGGTGTATTGGTTCCCACACTGTGTTATTTCCCCTCTAATACACCAGAGCCTACCATAATACATGGTGTAGAGGTTCCCACACTGTGTAATTTCCCCTCTAATACACCAGAGCCATAATACATGAGGTAGAGGTTCCCACACTGTGTTATTTCCCTTCTAATACACCAGAGCCATAATACATGTTATAGAGGTTCCCACACTGTGTTATTTCCCCTCTAATACACCAGAGCCATAATACATTTATAGAGGTTCCCACACTGTGTTATTTCCCCTCTAATACACCAGAGCCTACCATAAAACATGGTGCAGAGGTTTCCATACTGCGTTATTTCCACTCTAATACACCAGAGCCTACCATAATACATGGTGTAGAGGTTCCCACACTGTTATTTCCCCTCTAATGCACCAGAGCCATAATACACGGTGTAGAGGTTCCCACACTGTGTTATTTCCCCTATAATACACCAGAGCCATAAAACATGTTATAGAGGTTCCCACACTGTGTTATTTCCCCTCTAATACACCATAATACATGAAATAGAGGTTCCCACACTGTGTTATTTCCACAATAATACACCTGAGCCTACCGTAATACATGGTGTAGAGGTTACCACACTGTGTTATTTCCCCTCTAATACAACAGAGCCATAATACATGTTATAGAGGTTCCCACACTGTGTTATTTCCCCTCTAATACACCAGAGCCATAATACATGTTATAGAGGTTCCCACACTGTGTTATTTCCCCTGTACTACACCAGAGCCTACCAATATACATGGTGAGAGTTTCCCACACGGTGTTATTTCCCCTCTAATACACCAGAGCCATAATATATGGTGTAGAGGTTCCCACACATTGTTATTTCCTCTCTAATACACCAGAGCCATAATACATGTTATAGAGGTTCCCACAATGTGTTATTTCGCCTCTAATACACCAGAGCCTACCATAAAACATAGTGTAGAGGTTCCCATACTGCGTTTTTCCCCTCTAATACACAAGAGCCTACCATAATACATGGTGTATTGGTTCCCACACTGTGTTATTTCCCCTCTAATACACCAGAGCCTACCATAAAACATTGTGCAGAGGTTTCCGTACTGCGTGATTTCCACTCTAATACACCAGAGCCTACCATAATACATGGTGTAGAGGTTCACACACTGTGTTATTTCCCCTCTAATACACCAGAGCCTACCATAATACATGGTGTAGAGGTTCCCACACATTGTTATTTCCTCTCTAATATACCAGAGCCATAATACATGTTATAGAGGTTCCCACACTGTGTTATTTCCCCTCTAATACACCAGAGCCATAATACATGTTATAGAGGTTCCCACAATGTGTTTTTTCCCCTCTAATACACAAGAGCCTACCATAATACATGGTGTATTGGTTCCCACACTGTGTTATTTCCCCTCTAATACACCAGAGCATACCATAATACATGTTATAGAGGTTCCCACACTGTGTTATTTCCCCTCTAATACACCAGAGCCATAATACATGGTGTAGAGGTTCCCACACTGTGTTATTTCACCTCTAATACACCAGAGCCTACCATAATAAATGTTATAGAGGTTCCCACGCTGTGTAATTTCCCCTCTAATACACCAGAGCCTTAATACATGTTATAGAGGTTCTCTACACTGTTATTTCCCACCTAATACACCAGATCCTACCATAATACATGTTATAGAGGTTCCCACACTGTTATTTCCCCTCTAATACACCAGAGCCCCAAAACCCCAAACAGCAAGCAATGCAGGTGTAGACGCACGGTGGCTAGGAAAATCTCCAAAATGCCAAAACCTAGGAAGAAGCCTGGAGAGGAACCAGGCTGAGGGGTTGCCAGTCCTCTTCTGGCTGTGCCGGGTGGAGATTATAACTGAACATGGCCGAGATTTTCAAACGTTCATAGATGACCAGCAGGGTCAAATAATAATAATCACAGTAGTTGTAGATGATGCAACAGGACAGCACCTCAAGAGTAATTATGAACAGTTTAGGGTTCCATAGCCGCAGGCAGAACAGTTGACACTGGAACAGCAGCAAGGCCAGGTGGACTGGGGACAGCAAGGAGTCATCATGCCAGGTAGTCCTGACGCATGGTCCTAGGGCTCAGGTCCTCCGAGAGAGAGAAAGAGAGAATTAGAGAAAGCATACTTAAATTCACACAGGACACCGGATAAGACAGAATAAGTACTCCAGATATAACAAACTGACCCTTGCCCCCCGACACATAAACTACTGCAGCATAAATACTGGAGGCTGAGACAGGAGGGGTCAGGAGACACTATGGCCCCATCCGATGAGACACCCGGACAGGGCCAAACAGGAAGGATATAACATCACCCACTTTGCCAAAGCTCTACACAATATTGTGCTGCTGAGGTATAATAAACAGATATATATACATAGAGTACAGGGAACATAAGGTTGAATATATTATTATAGACCTGCTAGATCTACTGTCTCTTTTATATTATGACATTTCAGCTAGATCTACTGTCTCTATTATATTATGACAGACCAGCTAGATCTACTGTCTTTATTATATTACAACAGACCAGCTGTATCTACTGTCTCCATTTCACTTTGGCCATTGTTGTGGGCCTGCCCTCCCCTCCCCTCAACAGCCTCAAATAGGCTACTTCATGTGGGTTGGGGTGGAGTGGCAGACACACGCATCTCACATTTCATGACATTACATGTTTATATATTGCTTCTAAAATAAATAAAACATCAGAAATAATATTTTATATTATTAATTTCAAACAAGGGCATTAGCATGAGAATAACTTTCCAGTTCAAAACGATGTCCTCTCCCGTTCAAAAAATATTCCTCCACGCTAAATGAATCGTCCTACAACAATCTATGTCTCACTTTCCCAATAAATTTATTCTAAAATTGTATGTACATCTATATATCTAGACTTAGATTTAGCTTTCCCTGACTTGGTCGCCATAATGATTGATATATAAACAGCTGAATCAGGGCGTTTACCGAAACAACGCTGTGCGTAATATGTGTTGCTCCTCCCGGTATGAAACTTCAATAGCGAATTACTCTCTTTACGCCGGAGCTTACTACATGGGTTGGTCTTGCAACACATAAACATGACCTATTGCCGTTTACCTCAGCTCATTGGCTATCTACCCAGCTAGATTTCAAGACGATCAGTGGTCATTGGGTTAAAATACAGTCAATCAACGAAACAGCGGGCAAATCATTGGTGCACAATGATGTCACTACTTGTTGTCTTCAAAATCGGTTTCTTTCAGTCAATATGTTCCGCGAAATGACCCATCAGGTTTGATTGTGTTACAAACCAAACCAGTTGATTGCAGTGAAACCAAACATGACTGGAAAAGTCACGTTCTGTGTGGGTTATTTACCTGGAATGTGTAGTTGAAAATGGACTGAGACGGAATTCACGACACAAGCAGTTTCGTGTTAGGTTATAAAAACGCATTTGATCAAATAAAAGATCATTCATTGTGTAACAATGAGCTTTGGGATTGCAAACAGACGAAGATCGTCAAAGGTAAATGATTTATTTTATTGCAGTTTGTGATTATGTTACGCCTGTGCTGGTTGAAATAGTTGTTTTTTATGGGGCTCTATACTCAGATAATCGCATTGTATTCTTTCGCAGTAAATCCTTTTTTAAATCTGACAATGCAGTTGGATTAGCAAGATTCTAGGCTTTCGATACATGTGAGACACTTGTAGTTTCATGAATGTTTAATATGACTATTTATGTAGCGATCACCGTATGTTGTGGAATTTCAGCCCGCAACTGGGTTCCGTGCTCAGAGAGGTTAATGGGGAACCAGTTAGGTGGCTCCACAATGTCTGTGTGCCAGTCACGTCTCTCTGTGATCTTGTCCAGGGGGGAGTGTATTTGACATATGCCATTGGATGAGGTCATGTTTTTGGTCCTAAGTGGTACCAAGAATAAGATAAGAACATAGTTTAGGAGACCAAACTGAACGATAATTTATAGCCAATGCTGTCTGGCTATGTGTGTCTTTGCTATAAAGGATCTCAGTTGCCATTATGTAAGTGTAACAGTATAGACTTTACGTCCGTCCCCTCGCCCCGACCTGGGCGCGAACCAGGGACGCTCTGCACACAGACAACAGTCACCCTCGAAGCATCGTTACCCATCGCTCCACAAAAGCCGGGGAACCACTACTTCAAGGTCTCAGAGCAAGTGACGTCACCGATTGAAATGCCACTAGCGCACACCACCGCTAACTAGCTAGCCATTTCACATCGGCTACATAAGCACTCTCAGGGGATTCATTTATAGACACTGAATTGATCCGAGAGTCACAGAGCTATGGTGAAGCTAATATAATTAAAGATGGACTTTATGATAACTCTGACTTGTGTGGTTTGCTCTCTCATGATTTGGTAATACAGGAAATTCCCACGACACCTTATAGCTAGAACCTCCATCAGCAGCTAGCCATCAGAAGCTAACCAGCTAATTAGCTACTAGATATTTAGTCATTGTTAGACACTGCTAGCGGTCTTTATCTTATTAGCTCAGACACCAGCCACTTTTACTTTATTTCACTTTTTTTTCTTGTAGGTTCATGCTCTACAACATCCGCAGAGTACGACCCTGCCTCACACAGGAAGCAGCGCAGGTCCTAATCCAGGCACTTGTCATCTCCCGTCTGGATTACTGCAACTCGCTGTTGGCTGGGCTCCCTGCCTGTGCCATTAAACCCCTACAACTCATCCAGAACGCCGCAGCCCGTCTGGTGTTCAACCTTCCCAAGTTCTCTCACGTCACCCCGCTCCTCCGCTCTCTCCACTGGCTTCCAGTTGAAGCTCGCATCCGCTACAAGACCATGGTGCTGGCCTACGGAGCTGTGAGGGGAACGGCACCTCAGTACCTCCAGGCTCTGATCAGGCCCTACACCCAAACAAGGGCACTGCGTTCATCCACCTCTGGCCTGCTCGCCTCCCTACCACTGAGGAAGTACAGTTCCCGCGCAGCCCAGTCAAAACTGTTCGCTGCTCTGGCCCCCCAATGGTGGAACAAACTCCCTCACGACGCCAGGACAGCGGAGTCAATCACCACCTTCCGGAGACACCTGAAACCCCACCTCTTTCAGGAATACCTAGGATAGGATAAAGTAATCCTTCTCACCCCCCTTAAAAGATTTAGATGCACTATTGTAAAGTGGCTGTTCCACTGGATGTCTTAAGGTGAACGCACCAATTTGTAAGTCGCTCTGGATAAGAGCGTCTGCTAAATGACTTAAATGTAAATGTAAATGTAACTTTTAGCCTGGATAATACCTGCCAGTCTGCACAGAGCAATATCAACCCTGAGCATATCGAACTGTTTTTCTCCACTACATCCCCGTATTCCAGCCGTAAGCTCTGGACCATTACACCGGATAATCGCAGCTAGCTAGCTGCCACCGTGTGGCCCAGCCCCGAAGCTAGCCTTGAGCCAGGCCCATCTCCCGGCCTGCTCAGTGGACCCTATGATCACTTGGCTACACAGCTGATGCCTCCCAGACTTCAGTAAGACGACTAGAAGCCACTACATCACCGTATTCCTGCCGTAAACTCTGGACCTTTGCACCGGATTGGCTATAGTGGCTAACGCCCTTGTCCCGAAGCTAGCACCAGTTAGCCTCGAGCTAGGTGCATCTCCCAGCTAGCAAACAAATTTACTCCAGCTACAGTACCTCTGGCCGAGTGGCCTGGACCCTTTGCAGACACAGAGCCCCGACGGTCCATCACGACTGGTCTGTCGACGTAATTTCGTCTGCCCTCAACTGGCCTTTGCCAGACGTCGATGACGCCCTTGTCCCAAAGCTAGCACCAGTTAGCCTCGAGCCAGGCGCATCTCCCGACCATTGCTGTTCACTGGACCATATGATCACTTGGCTACATAGCTGATGCCTGCTGGACTGTTCATTAATCACGGTACTCCATTTTGTTTATTTTGTTTATCTGTCGGCCCCAGGCTTGAACTCAGGCCCTGTGTGTAGTTAACTGACCATCTCTGCCCATTCATCGCCATTTTACCCGTTGTTGTTGTTGTCTTAGCTGATTAGCTGTTGTTGTCTTACCCGTTGTTGTCTTAGCTAGCTCTCCCAATCAACACATGTGATTGCTTTATGTCTTGCTTTATGCCTCTGTAATGTCAATATGCCCTGTATACTGTTTAGGGTAGTTATCATTGTTTTATTTTACTCCGGATCCCCTGGTCCCACTCAACATGCCTCAGAGAGCTCTTTTGTCCCACCTCCCACACATGCAGTGACCTTACCTATCATATCTAGTGCCTCCAGAGATGCAACCTCTCTTATCGTCACTCAATGCCTAGGTTTACATCCACTGTACCCACACCCTACTATACCCGTCTGTACATTATGCCTTGAATCTATCCTACCACGCCCAGACATCTGCTCCTTTTGTCTGTTCACAACGCACTAGACGACCAGTTCTGATAGCCTTTAGCTTTACCCTCATCCTACTCCTCTGTTCCCCTGGTAATGTAGAGGTTAACCCAGGCCCTGTGTGTCCCCAGGCGCTCTCATTTGTTGACTTCTGTAACCGTAAAAGCCTTGGTTTCATGCACGTTAACATCAGAAGCCTCCTCCCTAAGTTTGTTTTACTCACTGCTTTAGCAACCTTGATGTCCTTGTCGTGTCTGAATCCTCGCTTTGGAAGGCCACCAAAAATTCTGAAATTTCCATCCCAAACTACAACATTTTCCGTCAAGATAGAACTGCCAAAGGGGGAGGAGTTGCAATCTAATGCAGAGATGGCCTGCATAGTTCTATCATACTTTCCAGGTGTAAGCCCAAACAGTTCGAGTTTCTTTTAAAAATTAATCTCT
The DNA here is from genome assembly GCF_034236695.1 of Oncorhynchus nerka. Lineage (NCBI taxonomy): Eukaryota > Metazoa > Chordata > Actinopteri > Salmoniformes > Salmonidae > Oncorhynchus > Oncorhynchus nerka. The sequence goes on from NC_088397.1 coordinate 34,838,282, forward strand.
CCAGAAATATCTCTCACTGTTGCCGCCTGTTACAGACCCCCCTCAGCTCCCAGCTGTGCCCATGACACCATATGTGAATCGATTGCCCCCCCATCTATCTTCAGAGTTTGTTCTGTTCGGGGATCTAAACTGGGATATGCTTAACACCCCGGCCATCCTACAATCCAAGATAGATGCCCTCAATCTCACATAAATGATCAAGGAACCCACCAGGTACAACCCTAAATCTGTAAACATGGGCACCCTCATAGATATTATCCTGACCAACTTGCCCTCCAAATACACCTCTGCTGTTTTCAATCAGAATATCAGCGATCACTGCCTCATTGTCTGCATCCGTTATGGGTCCGCGGTCAAACGACCATCACTGTCAAACGCTCCATAAAACACTTCTGCGAGCAGGCCTTTCTAAACGACCTGGCCCGGGTATCCTGGAAGGATATTGACCTCATCCTGTCAGTAGAGGATCCCTGGTTGTTCTTTTAAAAGTAATTTCCTCACCACCTTAAATAAGCATGCCTCTTTCAAAAAAACTTAGAACTAAGAACAGATATATCTCTTGGTTCACTCCAGACCTGACCAGCACAAAACATCCTGTGTGTACTGCACTAGCATCGAATAGTCCCCGCGATATGCAACTTTCAGAGAAGTCAGGAACCAATACACACAGTCAGTAAGGAAAGCAAAGGCTAGCTTTTTCAAAGAGAAATTTGCAATTTTGCAACTCCAAAATGTTCTGGGACACTGTAAAGTCCATGGAGAATAAGAGCACCTCCTCCCAGCTGCCCAGGCTAGGAAACACTGTCACCACCGATAAATCCACGATAATCAAGAATTTCCATTATCATTTCTCTAAGGCTGGCCATGTTTTCCTTCTTCAATGACATAACACTCCTTCTGTGGTGTCCAACTGCTCTTAAACGCTAGTAAAACTAAATGCATCCTCTTCAACCGATCGCTGCACGGTTCTGACTTAGAATATGTAGACAACTACAAATACCTAGGTGTCTGGTTAGACTGTAAACTCTCCTTCCACACTCATCTCCAATCCAAAATTAAATCTAGAATCGGCTTCCTATTTCTCAACAAAGCCTCCTTCACTCACGCTGCCAAACGTACCTTTAAACTGACTACTGATTCTTGACATTGGCGATATCATTTACAAAATAGACTGCATCCAGTCTGCTGAGTAGAGAGTTGGAGGCTATCACAGTGCCATCCGTTTTGTCACCAATGCCCCATATACCACCCACCACTGCGACCTGTATGCTCTCGTCAGCTGGCCCTAGCTACATATTCGTCGCCAAACCCTCTGGCTCCAGATTATTTATGTCTTTGCTATGTAATGCTCCGCCCCTGCCTGGGCCGGCAGGTAGCCTCATGGTTAGAGCATTGGACTAGTAACCTGAAAGGTTGCAAGATCGAATCCCCGAGTTGACAAGGTAAAAATCTGTCGTTCGGCCCCTGAACAAGGCAGTTAACCGACTGTCCCTAGGCCATCATTGAAAATAAGAATTTGTTCTTAACTGACTTGCCTTGTTAAATAAAGGTCAAATATATATATTTTTAAATTAATAACTCAACTCACTGGTCACCATAGCAACACCCAGCCATAGCACACGCTCCAGCAGGTATATCTCACTGGTCATCCCCAAAGCGAACACCTCTTTGGCCGCCTTTCCTTATAGTTCTCTGCTGCCAATGACTGGAACGATTTGCAAAAATCTCTGAAGTTGGAGACTTATATCTCCCTCACTAACTTTAAGCATCAAGCTTACCGATCGCTGCAGCTGTACACAGCCCATCTGTAAATAGCTCATCCAACTCCCTACCTCATCATATCATTTTTTATTTACTTTTTTTGCACACCAGTATTTCTACTTGCACATCATCATCTGCACATCTATCACTCCAGTGTTAATTTCCAAATTTGTAGTTACTTCGCTACTATGGCCTATTTATTGCTGTGCCTCCGTATTCCATTTGCACACACTGTATATAGATTTTTGTATTGTGTTATTGACTGTACTTTTGTATATCCCACGTTTAACTCTGTTGTTTTTTTGTCACACTGCTTTGCTTTATCTTGGCCAGGTCGCAGTTGTAAATGAGAACTTGTTTTCAACTGGCCTACCTGGTTAAATAAAGGTGAAAAACAACATTGAATTAAAAATACTTTATTGACAACACCCAAATGGATACTGTCATTAACGCGGTTGTTAATACTGTAGCAACCATAACATTATATAACATTAAGAAGGACATTCAAATTTACAATTATAATCCAAAGTAGTGTGAAATGCACTCATACGCTTCCTGGAAATCGAGGTTACTTCCCTGAGTTTTTCACCATTCACATTCAGAATACATTGTGAAAAACTAAAATCTTTGCTCACCATTTTGCTCTAATCAGATATAGTACATCCATAGCTATCAGTTTCCTCATTTGCGGGGAGGAGCTTCTACAACCAAATTGCATGTGCTTCGCCCTCGTGCTGCAATTTTAGCAAACACAGAAAAGGGCCTATATTGGAGAGCAAAAGTCTCCTGGCACACTGTTTAGAGTTTCAACAACTTATTTCTAGTTTCTAATCTTAGATGTTACAACTGATGTGAAAACAAGACAATATGACTATTCTTTTTTTTGTTGCCCCTTTTCTCCCCAATTTCGTGGTATCCAATTGTTTAGTAGCTACTATCTTGTCTCATCACTACAACTCCCGTACGGGCTCGGGAGTTGTAGCGTCCTCCGATACACAACCCAACCAAGCCGCACTGCTTCTTAACACAGCGCGCATCCAACCTGACAGCCAGCCGCACCAATGTGTCGGAGGAAACACACGTGCACCTGGCAACCTTGGTTGGCGCGCACTGCGCCCAGCCCGCCACAGGAGTCGCTGGTGCACGATGAGACAAGGATATCCCTACCAGCCAAACCCTCCCTAACCCGGACAACGCTAGGCCAATTGTGCGTCGCCCCACGGACCTCCCGGTCGCGGCCAGTTACAACAGAGCCTGGGCGAGAACCCAGGGTCTCTGGTGGCATTGCTGGCACTGCAGTACAGCACCCTTAACCACTGCGCCACAATGTTACTATTCTTGCTCATTTTAAGACAATTGTCAAATTATTTTAACATTCATTACAGAAGTAAATTGTTGTACAACATCATGGCTATGCTATTTGCATCACCTATTACAGTGGATTTCCACTGTTGTGGCCTTTAATCATCTGTCTGACTTTGTTGTTCACACAGCAGAGATACGGGACTATCGTGGATCCTCTGGGGAGCCTCAACAACCTCATGATGCTGACGAGGCAGAGAAGAGTCTCTCCAGATCAGAACTCCTCAAGAAACACCTGCAGAGATCCACAGGGAAGAGAACTCACTGCTGCTCTGACTGTGGGAAGAGATTCACCTCCTCATCAGGCATTAAATGTCATCAGAGAATCCACACAGGAGAGAAATCGTATAGCTGTGATCAATGTGGGAAGAGTTTTTCTGCATCTGGCTCTCTGACTTCACACCAGAGAATACACACAGGAAATAAATCGTATAGCTGTGGTCAATTTGGGAAGGGTTTTGGTCAATCTAGCAGTCTGACTAAACACCAGAGAAACCCTATAGCTGAATTATGAATACAAAAAAAGGTTTTAAATGGACACTGTTGCATACAGGTCAGTGGGTTGTTTGTCAGCTGTGTGTATGAAATTAAATGAATGCACAGTCCAATGTTTTCAAACTGATTCTTCTTAGTGTGCCCAGGTACAACCTCTATGTTGTGTTGTTGATCCTAACGGGATAGGACCGGTCCCTGGTTGTTCTTTGCTTAGTGTGCCCCGGTACAACCGCTATGTTGTGAGTGGCTACCTGGTTGATCCTGCCAGTAGCATATGCTTGTCTCAAAGATTAAGCCATGCAAGTCTAAGTACACACGGCCGGTACAGTGAAACTGCGAATGGCTCATTAATACAAACTGGAATCTATTAGCATACAAATGTGTGCAAATGATCTTTTCAGACCTTCTCCGAAATTACTCAAGTCCATGGAATGGATATAGACAAGAGAATTCAAGGGCTATCAGAGGTAGAGAGGCAGGGGTGAGGACATGATCCTGCTATTTTGACAGTCCCTGAAGGACAATACAGAAGAGTGATTTGCTCTTATTCCTTCCCTTTCTCTAATGTATTTTGTAATAAAATTAGCAAGTGTAGTAAGATCATTGCTTTACTAGGACTGGAGACCACAGCAGCAATCCTGCTCTTGCCCAACCTCTTCAATGAGGACCTGAGCGGCCTTTATGTCCGTGACAAGGTATACCTATGCACAAATCATCTATTTCTTCATAAATATAGGTGTGCATGCTTTTATAAAACTACAGCTGAACATTTATGTTCTTTGTAAATTGTATGTGTATTAACCTTTCCTTACTTTTGTGATAGAGGAAATTATGGTTGAAATGATTAATTATGTATACATTATTGATTAGAACCATTTATTCTAATATTATTATGTTATGGTATGAAAAGTATGGGTTCTTGGTTCTAGGCTGTTACTGAAAATGTAAGCAGAACAAATTAATTGTCTGTGCCTCTTGGGGTGTTTAAGGGAGAGAGATGCTATAGCTTTTCAGACAGATAAGAAAGGTTTGGGTGGTGTTCCATTAGTGGAGAAAAGTATATATTTTAGACAGTTTGGAATGTAGTTTATGGGGGGGTAGAAGAAGAGTTCCAGACCTAAAAACAATGGGCTCTTGTGAGAATCGGAGAGAGGGTGGGAAACTGATGATGTCATTTCCAGTTTATAACCTGTGGAAATGTGTGTATGCATTTAGTACTCTCTTGTAATAAACGCTGTTTACCTTTGGCTTTTAAGATTGGTCTCAATCTACTTCATGCATAATTAATGGCCTTACAACTCATTAATGAATTAGAAATGAGTGCGAATTGGTTTTGGCAATAAAACATACAGGAATTTAGAATTCCTCTATCATTTTGTTGACACAGATTTCCCCGCTCTTCTCTCCTTTACTGTACATCGGTGGAAATCTATTTCACCATGAGAGTGAAATCTCGCTGGCCTTTTGATGGGGAGAAAATCCATGCCCTCGAGGACGTGCCCATGGGACTTGGGGCTCTGCTAGGGCTGTATTTTTTATTTTCCCTTGAAGTTCCCCAAAATGTCAGAAAAACAATTTTGTTCTTGTTTCTGTGTTATGGGGAGAAGAGAAGTTGGGGTGAAGTTACCAGGGCCGGTCATAAAGATGGCAAACTTCCTAATGTAACTAAGTGGATACAATATACACACTAAAGTTGAAAAATCTGTATTTAGCATTAAGTATACAATATTGTTAGTTTACCTATGATTCATTTTTAATGTATGTTTTTTATTGTACATCATTATTTATTTATATATATATATATATATATATATTATTTATTATGGTCTGACATGTCTGCAGAAATGTTGCAATTTTGTAATGTGTTTTGTTTGGTACATTTTTTGTAATTATTAATTCACATTTGTGGTGCCATTAAAAAAGCAGAAATTATTTAAATCAATATTGTCGATATTGTTATTAAAATATTTTTTATATTGGAGGGAGGGTGGACAGGGAGTTTAAGAAATGAACCCCAAAAGGTTCTTAGAGGAACCAACCATAGAACAGGTTCTTCAAATACTCCAGGAACCTTTAGTTTTTAAGAGTGTATATTGATAAAAGTCACCTTGTCCAAGAGACATTTACATAGTGATACACAGCCCAATTTGGGGGCGAAATAGCGGCCACAACAGACAGACGTGATATCGCCCATAATTCAACGTCCTTGGACGTCACACGCTGAGTGGAAATTACCAAAGTTATTCTATTTAGCTACACTTTGTAGTACATTTTGACACAATAATAAATGTTTGATGCCACATCGCCCGTTTTCAAAGGAGACGTTGGTTTTTAGGGGCAGTCGCTTTTTAGCTGAAAGTATTTTCAACTGCGATACCAACTCCAGTCAGCAGATGGCGATGTGTGTCTTTCAGGTGATTCTGCCACTGAGACGTATAATCTAGTGGACGAGACGCTTCTTCAAAATCAACAGTTAGTCAGCCACCTTGGTTCACTAACTTTATGGAAAAAAATGTATTCAATAAATATAGTGTAACTGATGTGAAATGGCAAGCTAGTTAGCATTTCAATCGGTGACGTCACTCGCTCCGAGACCTTGAAGTAGTTGCTCTACCAGGGCCACGGCTTTTGTGGAGCGATGGGTAACGATGCCTCGAGGTTGGCAGTTGTCGATGTGTACAGAGGGTCCCTGGATCAAGCCCAGATAGGGGCGAGGAGAGGCACGGAAGCTATACTGTTACAATAGCAACTCCTCTCATACTATGAAGACCCCCCCCCCAAAAAAATAAATTCAGGCCTTAACCTGTTGCTTCTACTCGGGACGCTTGCGTCCCAACTAGAGCTCTGGAAATGCAAATGCGCTACGCTAAATGCTAATAGTATTAGTTAAAACTCAAAAGTTCATTAAAATACACATGCAGGGTATCGAATTAAAGCTACACTCGTTGTGAATCCAGGCAACGAGTCAGATTTTTTAAATGCTTTTCGGCGAAAGCATGAGAAGCTATTATCTGATAGCATGCAACACCCCAAAAGACCCACAGGGGACGTAAACAAAATAATTAGCGTAATAATTAATTTCGGCGTTACACAAACCGCACAATAAAATAGAAAACATTCATTACCTTTCACCATCTTCTTTGTTGGCACTCCTAGATGTCCCATAAACACTATTTGGGTCTTTATTTCGATTAAATCGGTCCATATAAAGCCTAGATATCGTTATATGTAGACTGTGTGATAAACGAAAAAAACATCGTTTCAAAACGTAACGTCATTTTTTAAAATTCAAAAAGTCGACGATAAACTTTCACAAAACACTTCGAAATACGTTTGTAATGCAACTTTAGGTATTAGTAAACGTTAATAAGCGATAAAATTCATCAGGAGGCGATGTAAAGATCATTAGCTGTCCGTCTGGAAAAATGTCCGGCTAGAAACTCAACGAAAATATCCGGTCCTAGACCGGATTAGATACGGTGTCCTGTATGTGTTTGACCAAGAAAAAACTCGAAGGGAAATGACAAGACTCTAGACACCCTGTGGAAGCTGTAGGTACTGCAACCTCAGGCAATTAATTGTGGTTCACGTTTATCAATGGGTTCAAGTAGCGCATGGATATATTTTCCCCATTTTCAGTGATCAGTTTTTCCTGTGCTTTTCGATGTAAATGCCGTTCTGGTAAAGCCACAGCAGTGATTTAACCAGTTTTTTAAACGTCTGAGTGTTTTCTATCCACACAGACTAAGCAAATGCATATACTATATTCCTGGCATGAGTAGCAGGGCGCTGAAATGTTGCGCGATTTTTAACAGAATGTTCAAAAAAGTAGAGGGTCGACTGAAGAGGTTAAGGGCAGTTTTATTTCAATTTTAGTACCCAGACGGAGAAAATCCAATATGCGTTTTATAGTTACATCGTTAGGGTAATTTATCCTAAAGTGGACACACTCCCATCAGTTTGAGACAACTGCGCAGACTTTGTAGACGGTTTAATAATGCTTAAACCTCATCTTTATCAAATTATCCATTAAAGATACCAACTCAAAACCTGTTTGTCTACATTGTATCTAATTATAATCCCAGTATTACTTTATCAAATCTCTAGTAATCACTATACACATACAATTCATCATATTTTCTTATATTCACAGAATCCATATAAAACGTAAGAAATTCTCAGGTACTCACGATAACCATTTGCTTTTTCAAGGACTTTCCATAGCTACGAAGCAGCTCTCCAAACTCCCAGCAGAACCAAAAATAAACTTTTGTTTCCCAGACAATGGCCATGGGATCGTCAACGGTTCTCTAACCTTCCAGAGACCACGGCAAAATCAAGCCTCTCAGGAACTATAGATCTTCCGCTGCTTTCTAAAATATCCCGTTTATTATCCAAATTTCAATCATCTGATTAAGCATATTTCTACATCTTACTATCCAAACGTCAGATTAAGACTCATTTCCACGTTCACACAACTCTCATATCACAGTCATACAATGCTATTCTCAAACATACCTAATCAATTAGTTGTTTTTCAACAATGTTTTAACCTGCAGGAATATTTTCACATATCTATCTCATGGTTAGTTCCTAGGATAATGCAACTCATACATTTACACTCAGAGCCTCCAAGATGCCACCTTCACACAGGAATACACTCAGAGCCTACGAGGCTTTTCTCAATACTCACTTGATTCGCTCACCTTTTTCTTTTCTTTTTTACAAACAAGGTGTATAGAATCTGCTCGCTGCCTCTCAGATCAAAGGTGGGTCCATCTGCTCCGTTCCCGAAGTGTGGTCTCCCTGAGATTCCAAGTTTGAGGGATCCCTTGAGCACCATTTACCCAGGTCGTCAGGAGCAGTCACCAAGTCAAGATTCACATCCCCATTGCCAAATGTGGTGGTTAATTTCTTTAATATCAAATGACGAGAAACAAATGTATCACACAAGTCAGAGTTATTCTTAAACTACATCTTTATTCATTTATTAATAAGGGGGCAGGTCAATACAGAACACACATAAAGTGAATCAATTGAGTGTTCTACGATAATGATGGCTGATCGACGAATCACCCCAGATGATTCGTTGAGAGCCACGGGACAAAAGTACAAAGGTCTTTTGCAGTCAAGATTACACCCCTTTGAATCTGCATGGCGAACAGGTGTATAGAATGGGTCACAATATATTTATAATTCTCAGCAGACAGTATCTGCTGTAAAAACAGTACTCTGAAGAAACCAGGGTCTGGCCCTGGGGTCATCTCTCCCTGGTACCATATAGAACAGAAACATTAACTCATGATCTGGAACGCAGTCTCTTTAGGTTATCACCCAAAAGACATTGTAAATCTCCTGGCAGTGTTACTACTTCCGGGTTGGAGCGAGCCGGTCGCATCCGCGCTTCGGTCTGCAGGTTGTATAACTTTTTCATTACATTTCATTACATTTCATTATAGTACAACGGTCTGATTTGTCTAATCTTAGCAATTTCTTCTTAGCTAGCTACATAGTCGTCGTTGTATCAAAGATAATTGCGTAATTATCGTATTTCGTCGTCTCCTATCTGCCCAACACGTTCACCGTCTACCGTAGCACTGTAGTAACTATCACACTCAACTGAACGACTTGATTAGTGTAGTATTAGCTAGCTACATAGTTGTCTTTGCTGTCTTCGTATCCAAGATAATTGTGTAGTTAGAGTGTGTAGTCTTAGAGTGATTATCTTAATTTACCGAGGTTAGATAGCCAGCTATTTTTGTCGTCCTTAACGTAGGAGACACTGCTAGCTAGCCAATAGCCAGCCAACGTCTACTGAATAGAACTTTCGCATTCCGGTCGCATTCCGCTTCGCTCCACAGGTAGTATCATATTTTCATTTCATTTCATTACAGTCCCAACGGTGTGATTTGTTTGATCGTAGCTAGCTACATAGCTAGCTACATAGCCGTCTTTGTTTCAAAGATAATTGTGTAGTCTAGAGCGATTTTCTAGGTTAGCTAGCCAGCTATTGTCGTTCTCCTAACGCAACGTAACGTAACCAACACTGCTAGCTAGCCAGCTAGCCCCCGAAAAGCAGCATTGTAGAAACTTCACACTCAACGGAACGACTTGATTAGGTAGTGTCAACAACGCAGCTAGCCTACCTCAGCAGTACTGTATCATTTTAATCATTTTAGTCAATTAGATTCTTGCTACGTAAGCTTAACTTTCTGAACATTCGAGACGTGTAGTCCACTTGTCATTCCAATCTCCTCTGCATTAGCGTAGCCTCTTCTCTAGCCTGTCAACTATGTGTCTGTCTATCCCTGTTCTCTCCTCTCTGCACAGACCATACAAACGCTCCACACCGCATGGCCGCGGCCACCCTAATCTGGTGGTCCCAGCGCGCACGACCCACGTGGAGTTCCAGGTCTCCGGTAGCCTCTGGAACTGCCGATCTGCGGCCAACAAGGCAGAGTTCATCTCAGCCTATGCCTCCCTCCAGTCCCTCGACTTCTTGGCTCTGACGGAAACATGGATCACCACAGACAACACCGCTACTCCTACTGCTCTCTCTTCGTCCGCCCACGTGCTCTCGCACACCCCGAGAGCTTCTGGTCAGCGGGGTGGTGGCACCGGGATCCTCATCTCTCCCAAGTGGTCATTCTCTTTTCTCCCCTTACCCATCTGTCTATCGCCTCCTTTGAATTCCATGCTGTCACAGTTACCAGCCCTTTCAAGCTTAACATCCTTATAATTTATCGCCCTCCAGGTTCCTCGGAGAGTTCATCAATGAGCTTGATGCCTTGATAAGCTCCTTTCCTGAGGACGGCTCACCTCTCACAGTTCTGGGCGACTTTAACCTCCCCACGTCTACCTTTGACTCATTCCTCTCTGCCTCCTTCTTTCCACTCCTCCCTTTTGACCTCACCCTCTCACCTTCCCCCCTACTCACAAGGCAGGCAATACGCCGACCTCATCTTTACTAGATGCTGTTCCTCCACTAACCTCATTGCAACTCCCTCCAAGTCTCCGACCACTACCTTGTATCCTTTTCCCTCTCGCTCTCATCCAACACTTCCCACACTGCCCCTACTGGATGGTATCGCGCCGTCCCAACCTTCGCTCTCTCTCCCCCGCTACTCTCTCCTCTTCCATCCTATCATCTCTTCCCTCTGCTCAAACCTTCTCCAACCTATCTCATGATTCTGCCTCCTCAACCCTCCTCTCCTCCCTTTCTGCATCCTTTGACTCTCTATGTCTCCTATCCTCCAGGCCGGCTCGGTCCTCCCTCCCGCTCCGTGGCTCGACGACTCATTGCGAGCTCACAGAACAGGGCTCCGGGCAGCCGAGCGGAAATGGAGGAAAACTCGCCTCCCCTGCGGACCTGGCATCCTTTCACTCCCTCCTCTCTACATTTTCCTCCTCTGTCTCTGCTGCTAAAGCCACTTTCTACCACTCTAAATTCCAAGCATCTGCCTCTAACCCTAGGAAGCTCTTTGCCACCTTCTCCTCCCTCTTGAATCCTCCTCCCCTCCCCCCTCCTCCTCTCTGCAGATGACTTCGTCAACCATTTTGAAAAGAAGGTCGACGACATCCGATCCTCGTTTGCTAAGTCAAACGACACCGCTGGTTCTGCTCACACTGCCCTACCCTGTGCTCTGACCTCTTTCTCCCCTCTCTCTCCAGATGACATCTCGGGTCTTGTGACGGCCGGCCGCCCAACAACCTGCCCGCTTGACCCTATCCCCTCCTCTCTTCTCCAGACCATCTCCGGTGACCTTCTCCCTTACCTCACCTCACTCATCAACTCATCCCTGACCGCTGGCTACGTCCCTCCCGTCTTCAAGAGAGCGAGAGTTGCACCCCTTCTGAAAAAACCTACACTCGATCCCTCCGATGTCAACAACTACAGACCAGTATCCCTTCTTTCTTTTCTCTCCAAAACTCTTGAACGTGCCGTCCTTGGCCAGCTCTCCCGCTATCTCTCTCAGAATGACCTTCTTGATCCAAATCAGTCAGGTTTCAAGACTAGTCATTCAACTGAGACTGCTCTTCTCTGTATCACGGAGGCGCTCCGCACTGCTAAAGCTAACTCTCTCTCCTCTGCTCTCAACCTTCTAGACCTATCGGCTGCCTTCGATACTGTGAACCATCAGATCCTCCTCTCCACCCTCTCCGAGTTGGGCATCTCCGGCGCGGCCCACGCTTGGATTGCGTCCTACCTGACAGGTCGCTCCTACCAGGTGGCGTGGCGAGAATCCGTCTCCTCACCACGTGCTCTCACCACTGGTGTCCCCTGGGCTCTGTTCTAGGCCCTCTCCTATTCTCGCTATACACCAAGTCACTTGGCTCTGTCATAACCTCACATGGTCTCTCCTATCATTGCTATGCAGACGACACACAATTAATCTTCTCCTTTCCCCCTTCTGACGACCAGGTGGCGAATCGCATCTCTGCATGTCTGGCAGACATATCAGTGTGGATGACGGATCATCACCTCAAGCTGAACCTCGGCAAGACGGAGCTGCTCTTCCTCCCGGGGAAGGACTGCCCGTTCCATGATCTCGCCATCACGGTTGACAACTCCATTGTGTCCTCGTCCCAGAGCGCTAAGAACCTTGGCGTGATCCTGGACAACACCCTGTCGTTCTCAAATAACATCAAGGCGGTGGCCCGTTCCTGTAGGTTCATGCTCTACAACATCCGCAGAGTACGACCCTGCCTCACACAGGAAGCGGCGCAGGTCCTAATCCAGGCACTTGTCATCTCCCGTCTGGATTACTGCAACTCGCTGTTGGCTGGGCTCCCTGCCTGTGCCATTAAACCCCTACAACTCATCCAGAACGCCGCAGCCCGTCTGGTGTTCAACCTTCCCAAGTTCTCTCACGTCACCCCGCTCCTCCGCTCTCTCCACTGGCTTCCAGTTGAAGCTCGCATCCGCTACAAGACCATCGTGCTTGCCTACGGAGCTGTGAGGGGAACGCACCTCAGTACCTCCAGGCTCTGATCAGGCCCTACACCCAAACAAGGGCACTGCGTTCATCCACCTCTGGCCTGCTCGCCTCCCTACCACTGAGGAAGTACAGTTCCTGCTCAGCCCAGTCAAAACTGTTCGCTGCTCTGGCCTCCCAATGGTGGAACAAACTCCCTGACGAGGCCAGGACAGCGGAGTCAATCACCACCTTCCGGAGACACCTGAAACACCACCTCTTTAAGGAATACCTAGGATAGGATAAAGTAATCCTTCTCCCCCCCCCCCCCCCTTAAAAGACCTAGATGCACTATTGTAAAGTGGCTGTTCCACTGGATGTCATAAGGTGAAAGCACCAATTTGTAAGTCGCTCTGGATAAGAGCGTCTGCTAAATGACTTAAATGTAAATGTCTTAAATGTTATCTCCCAGAGGCCCATCCTCAGTAGAACACAGACACAATAGTTATAAGAACCCTCTATTATGTTGCATAAAACCACCATTCTATGCAATAAAAGTATAATAACATCTTGCAATTTTGCTCTCACAGTGTCCACTGAAAGTTGACAAGTAACAACAACTGGGACATAAGACACCCACCACTAAATCTGCCCAAGAAGCAGAAAACAAAAGAAAAACCCACACCAAAGTTACAGACAGAAAGCAAACCAAAACGGTAGCGTAACTAAAGGTGTTGATTTGTCACATCTATCAAGACAACTAGAGCACTGGGCCAGTCACTCTTAAATATAACCTGGACAAGCTCAGGTGAAACACCTTCCCACTAACGAGATAAACAAGCCAGCACAGGTGTAACACATACTGACTAATGAGGTGACACCAATCAGTGTGTCCTACATGCTAACGAGCTAGACATGCTAAAGTCCAACCTCAAAACATAAATGGAAAAACCAAAGACTAACACCGTAAGAGAATGCTTACCACCAACAGAAAACAACTTCCCTTTCTCATTATAATCAACTACAATACGTCACCTTCACCAATATAAACATGGCGTCTACTGGCTGAACAATTAAAAACAAGAAAAAAGTGTATTTTTTCCCTTCCTTAAACTCACTCACTTCTTCAACTCTCGTCCCCTTGGAACGAGCCCCCAAAAAACTAATCTCTAATAAGGAAAGCCAAAATAATTTGTGATCCATGGAACGCACTGGCTAAACACAAAACACAAATCTTTTTGACTGCCCAACCTTCAGACAATCAGAAACCAAGTTGTCCTCACCATGGACACAAGCACCAAAAACGCTGTTGTTTTGACAAGTAGCAATAAATCACTGATATCGATAAGGGGGGAAATCAGGTTGTACTTGCTGTTGAAACTAACAACTAAAAAAACACTTGGAAATGGGAGATATCTTTTAGCTCACTGGTTAGAGGACAACCTGCAGAAGACAGTCAGCTACATTTTGGAGTGATGCATTTAAATTTAGGAGTCGCTAAACAAAGGAACGCAACACTTGTGTCATCACTCATCGATATCACGTTGAAATCATTTGTCATCCCTGGTTAAAGGACAATTTGTAGAAAACAGTTGGCTACATTTAGAAGTGTTGCATTTTGATTCAAGTGGGTCACCAACATGGTAAGTGTAACTCTTTTTTTTGTTGGTACATTTTTGTTAAATCACAATAATACTCTTCCAATTCAGAGCCTGGATTTTCCCCCTGAGGCTAATATCCATATCATGTTGAAATCAATTGATAAGGGGGGGAAACGTTTAGGCTTATACATTGTGACACTATTAAAATACTCCTACTACAATGTTAAAACATTCTACATTGTGACATGAATTACTTGAAATCATGAAACAACTGCTTCGTGTATCTTCTGATGTTTAGTCAGAGATTGTTTATCAGAATGTTTAGTCACAGCTATGAGCTTTTTCTTCTGTGTGTGTTCTCTGGTGTTGTAACAGAAGGGCTGACCGAGTAAAACTCTTCCCACATTGACCACAGCTATAAGGTTTCTCTCCTGTGTTTTTTCTCTGGTGTTTTATCAGGTTGCTTAGCTGAGTAAAACTCTTCCCACATCGAACACAGCTATAAGGTTTCTCTCCTGTGTGTGTTCTCTTGTGTGATATCAGGCCAGATAAATGAGTAAAACTCTTCCGACATTAAGTACAGCTATAAGGTTTCTCTCCTGTGTTTTTTCTCTGGTGTATTATCAGGTTGCTTAGCTGAGTACAACTCTTCCCACATCGAGCACAGCTATAAGATTTCTCTCCTGTGTGTGATATCAGGTTGCTTATCTGAGTAAAACTCTTCCCACATTGATCACAAGTATAAAGTTTATCTCCAGTGTGTGTTCTCTGGTGTGATTTACAGCTATATGGTTTCTCTCCTGCGTGTGTTCTCTGGTGCGTTATCAGGCTGGCTGAATGAGTAAAACTATTCCCACATTGAGTACAGTTGTAATGTTTCTCTACAGTGTGGATTCTCTGATGAATTGTAATGCCTGAGGAGGTGCATCTCTTCCCACAGTCAGAGCAGCAGTGAGTTATCTTCCCTGTGGATCTCTGCAGGTGTTTATCAAATCAAATGTTATTTGTCACATACACATGGTTAGCAGATGTTAATGCGAGTGTAGCGAAATGCTTGTGCATTTGTGTTCTAATGTGGAGAGACTCTTCTCTGCCTTGTCAGCATCATGAGGATGTTGAGGCTCCCCAGAGGATCCACGATAGTCCCGTATCTCTCCTGTGTGAACAACAAAGTCAGACAGATGATTAAAGGCACACAACAGCGGTAATCCACTGTAAAAGGTGATGCCAACATAGCCATGATGTTATACAACAATTGTTGTCTGTAATGAATGTAATGATTATTTGACAATTGTCTTAAAATGAGCAAGAATAGTCACATTTTGACATTAGTAGTAACACCGATGATTGTAGGCTAGAAACAAGTTATTAAAGTTGTTGAAATCATAAGTGTGCCAGACGACTTTTGGTCTCCAATATAGGCACCTTTCTGTGTTTAATTATATTTTCGGCACGCGGGCGATTTGGTGGTAGAAACTTGTCCCCCTAATGAGGAAACCGATAGTTATGGATGTAGTATATCTGCTAATGAGGAAACCACTAGTCATGGATGTAGTATATCTGCCTGGAGCAAAAATGGTGAGCAAATATTTTAGTTTTTCACAATGTATTCTGAATGTGAATGGGAGTAACCTCCATTTCCAGGTTGCTTATGAGTGCATTTCACACTACTTTGGATTAAAATTGTAAAGCTCGTTTGAATGTCCTGCTTAATATGTTTGCTACGGTTTTAACCTCTCTGAACCACCCATACCGGATCCGGGATAATTGTCATCAGCAACGCTGAATAGCATAGCGCCACAGTCAAATAATATTACTAGAAAATATTCATATTCATGAAATCACAAGTGCAATAATGCAAAACACAACTTAGCCTTTTGTTAATCCACCTGTCTCAGATTTTGAAATTATGCTTTACAGCAAAAGCAATGCAAGCGTTTGTGTAAGTTTATCGATCGCTCCACAAAACAATAAGTACACCTAGCATCAGGTAACTTGGTCACGAAAATCAGAAAAGCAATCAAATTAATCGTTTACCTTTGATGATCTTCGGATGTTTTCACTCACAAGACTCCCAGTTAGACAACAAATGTTCCTTTTGTTCCATAAAGATATTTTTTATATCCAAAAACCTCCGTTAGTTTGGTGCGTTATGCCCAGGAATCCACCGGAAAGAGTGGTCACGACAACGCAGACAAAAATTCCAAATTATATATATATATAAGTACATATATATATATATATATATACACAGATCCGGTATAATGTCCACAGAAACATGTCAGATGTTTTTCATAATCAATCCTCAGGGTGTTTTTCAAATATCTATTCGGTAATATATATATTTTGATTTTACCTTTATTTAACTAGGCAAGTCAGTTAAGAACAAATTCTTATTTTCAATGACAGCCTAGGAACAGTGGGTAGAACAACAGATTTGTACCTTTTCAGATTGGTCAGATAGCTGATGCTTAAAGTTAGTGAGGGAGAGCCTCCAGCTTCAGTGATTTTTGCAACCTTCCGGTTACTAGTCCAACGCTCTAACCACTAGGCTACCCTGCCACCCCACAATTGGGACAGTGGGCTTTTCTCTAGGACCGGGAGTAACAATGGCCGCCTTTCACTTTTGCACACAACTCACTCAGAGCCCCCACCTATCCACTTATGCAATGTGGTCGTTCACGCTCATTCTTCAAAATAAAAGCCTGAAACTATGTCTGAAGACTGTTGACACCTTGAGGAAGCAATTGGAAAAGGAATCTGGTTGATATCCCTTTAAATGGAGCAATGGGAGGCTATGGAACATGGAGTTTTCAAAATAGAAGCCACTTCCTGGTTTGATTTTTCTCAGGGTTTCACTTGCAATATCAGTTCTGTTATACTCACAGACAATATTTTGACAGTTTTGGAAACGTTAGAGTGTTTTCTATCCTAATCTGTCAATTATATGCATATTCTAGCATCTGGTCCTGAGAAATAGGCCGTTTACTTTGAGAATGTTATTTTTCCAAACATAAAAATAGTGCCCCCTAGCTTCAAGAGGTTTTAAGAATTATGTGTAATTATTGAAGAACCGCGTTAATGACCGTATACATTTGGGTGTTGATAATAAAGTTAAGATTTCTTTGCATTTCACCTTTATTTAACCAGGTAGGCCAGTCGAGAACAAGTTCTCATTTTCAACTGCGACCCGGCCAAGATAAAGCAAAGCAGTGCGAAAAACAACAGTTACATACACTTGGGATAAACAAAAGTACAGTCAATAACACAATAGAAAGTCTATATACAGTGTATGCAAATGGAGTACGGAGGTAAGGCAATAAATAGGCAATAGTAGCGAAGTAATTACAAATTAACACTGGAGTGATGGATGATGCAAGTAGAAATACTGGTGTGCAAAAGAACAAAAAAAGTCAGTAAAAACATGGGGATGAGGTAGCTAGTTGGATGGGCTATTTACAGATGGACTGTGTACTGCTTCAGCGATCGGTAAGCTGCTCAGATAGCTGATGCTTAAAGTTAGTGAGGGAGACACTCCTAGCTAGCCAATAGCCAGCCAACGTCTACTGAATAGAACTTTCGCATTCCGGTCGCATTCCGCGTCGCTCCACAGGTAGTATCACTTTTTCATTTCATTTCATTACAGTCCCAACGGTGTGATTTGTTTGATCGTAGCTAGCTACATAGCTAGCTACATAGCCGTCTTTGTTTCAAAGATAATTGTGTAGTCTAGAGCGATTTTCTAGGTTAGCTAGCCAGCTATTGTCGTTCTCCTAACGCAACGTAACGTAACCAACACTGCTAGCTAGCCAGCTAGCTCCCGATAAGCAGCACTGTAGAAACTTCACACTCAACGGTACGACTTGATTAGGGTAGTGTCAACAACGCAGCTAGCCTACCCCAGCAGTACTCTATCATTTTAATCATTTTAGTCAATTAGATTCTTGCTACGTAAGCTTAACTTTCTGAACATTCGAGACGTGTAGTCCACTTGTCATTCCAATCTCCTCTGCATTAGCGTAGCCTCTTCTCTAGCCTGTCAACTATGTGTCTGTCTATCCCTGTTCTCTCCTCTCTGCACAGACCATACAAACGCTCCACACCGCATGGCCGCAGCCACCCTAATCTGGTGGTCCCAGCGCGCACGACCCACGTGGAGTTCCAGGTCTCCGGTAGCCTCTGGAACTGCCGATCTGCGGCCAACAAGGCAGAGTTCATCTCAGCCTATGCCTCCCTCCAGTCCCTCGACTTCTTGGCTCTGACGGAAACATGGATCACCACAGACAACACCGCTACTCCTACTGCTCTCTCTTCGTCCGCCCACGTGCTCTCGCACACCCCGAGAGCTTCTGGTCAGCGGGGTGGTGGCACCGGGATCCTCATCTCTCCCAAGTGGTCATTCTCTCTTTCTCCCCTTACCCATCTGTCTATCGCCTCCTTTGAATTCCATGCTGTCACAGTTACCAGCCCTTTCAAGCTTAACATCCTTATCATTTATCGCCCTCCAGGTTCCTCGGAGAGTTCATCAATGAGCTTGATGCCTTGATAAGCTCCTTTCCTGAGGACGGCTCACCTCTCACAGTTCTGGGCGACTTTAACCTCCCCACGTCTACCTTTGACTCATTCCTCTCTGCCTCCTTCTTTCCACTCCTCTCCTCTTTGACCTCACCCTCTCACCTTCCCCGCCTACTCACAAGGCAGGCAATACGCTCGACCTCATCTTTACTAGATGCTGTTCCTCCACTAACCTCATTGCAACTCCCTCCAAGTCTCCGACCACTACCTTGTATCCTTTTCCCTCTCGCTCTCATCCAACACTTCCCACACTGCCCCTACTCGGATGGTATCGCGCCGTCCCAACCTTCGCTCTCTCTCCCCCGCTACTCTCTCCTCTTCCATCCTATCATCTCTTCCCTCTGCTCAAACCTTCTCCAACCTATCTCCTGATTCTGCCTCCTCAACCCTCCTCTCCTCCCTTTCTGCATCCTTTGACTCTCTATGCCCCCTATCCTCCAGGCCGGCTCGGTCCTCCCTCCCGCTCCGTGGCTCGACGACTCATTGCGAGCTCACAGAACAGGGCTCCGGGCAGCCGAGCGGAAATGGAGGAAAACTCGCCTCCCTGCGGACCTGGCATCCTTTCACTCCCTCCTCTCTACATTTTCCTCCTCTGTCTCTGCTGCTAAAGCCACTTTCTACCACTCTAAATTCCAAGCATCTGCCTCTAACCCTAGGAAGCTCTTTGCCACCTTCTCCTCCCTCTTGAATCCTCCTCCCCCTCCCCCTCCTCCCTCTCTGCAGATGACTTCGTCAACCATTTTGAAAAGAAGGTCGACGACATCCGATCCTCGTTTGCTAAGTCAAACGACACCGCTGGTTCTGCTCACACTGCCCTACCCTGTGCTCTGACCTCTTTCTCCCCTCTCTCTCCAGATGACATCTCGCGTCTTGTGACGGCCGGCCGCCCAACAACCTGCCCGCTTGACCCTATCCCCTCCTCTCTTCTCCAGACCATTTCCGGAGACCTTCTCCCTTACCTCACCTCGCTCATCAACTCATCCCTGACCGCTGGCTACGTCCCTTCTGTCTTCAAGAGAGCGAGAGTTGCACCCCTTCTGAAAAAACCTACACTCGATCCCTCCGATGTCAACAACTACAGACCAGTATCCCTTCTTTCTTTTCTCTCCAAAACTCTTGAACGTGCCGTCCTTGGCCAGCTCTCCCGCTATCTCTCTCAGAATGACCTTCTTGATCCAAATCAGTCAGGTTTCAAGACTAGTCATTCAACTGAGACTGCTCTTCTCTGTATCACGGAGGCGCTCCGCACTGCTAAAGCTAACTCTCTCTCCTCTGCTCTCATCCTTCTGGACCTATCGGCTGCCTTCGATACTGTGAACCATCAGATCCTCCTCTCCACCCTCTCCGAGTTGGGCATCTCCGGCGCGGCCCACGCTTGGATTGCGTCCTACCTGACAGGTCGCTCCTACCAGGTGGCGTGGCGAGAATCTGTCTCCTCACCACGTGCTCTCACCACTGGTGTCCCCCAGGGCTCTGTTCTAGGCCCTCTCCTATTCTCGCTATACACCAAGTCACTTGGCTCTGTCATAACCTCACATGGTCTCTCCTATCATTGCTATGCAGACGACACACAATTAATCTTCTCCTTTCCCCCTTCTGATGACCAGGTGGCGAATCGCATCTCTGCATGTCTGGCAGACATATCAGTGTGGATGACGGATCACCACCTCAAGCTGAACCTCGGCAAGACGGAGCTGCTCTTCCTCCCGGGGAAGGACTGCCCGTTCCATGATCTCGCCATCACGGTTGACAACTCCATTGTGTCCTCCTCCCAGATCGCTAAGAACCTTGGCGTGACCCTGGACAACACCCTGTCGTTCTCAACTAACATCAAGGCGGTGGCCCGTTCCTGTAGGTTCATGCTCTACAACATCCGCAGAGTACGACCCTGCCTCACACAGGAAGCGGCGCAGGTCCTAATCCAGGCACTTGTCATCTCCCGTCTGGATTACTGCAACTCGCTGTTGGCTGGGCTCCCTGCCTGTGCCATTAAACCCCTACAACTCATCCAGAACGCCGCAGCCTGTCTGGTGTTCAACCTTCCCAAGTTCTCTCACGTCACCCCGCTCCTCCGCTCTCTCCACTGGCTTCCAGTTGAAGCTCGCATCCACTACAAGACCATGGTGCTTGCCTACGGAGCTGTGAGGGGAACAGCACCTCAGTACCTCCAGGCTCTGATCAGGCCCTACACCCAAACAAGGGCACTGCGTTCATCCACCTCTGGCCTGCTCGCCTCCCTACCACTGAGGAAGTACAGTTCCCGCTCAGCCCAGTCAAAACTGTTTGCTGCTCTGGCCCCCCAATGGTGGAACAAACTCCCTCACGACGCCAGGACAGCGGAGTCAATCACCACCTTCCGGAGACACCTGAAACCCCACCTCTTTAAGGAATACCTAGGATAGGATAAAGTAATCCTTCTCACCCCCCTTAAAAGATTTAGATGCACTATTGTAAAGTGGCTGTTCCACTGGATGTCATAAGGTGAATGCACCAATTTGTAAGTCGCTCTGGATAAGAGCGTCTGCTAAATGACTTAAATGTAAATGTAAATGTAAATGTTGTGTTCTATGAGACTCTATAACGTCACCTTTTGTGAATTCTGAAGCATTTATGTAATGAAAACAAGCACATCAATCAAATCAAATGGTCTTTGTCATGTACCCATATTTAGCGGGTGTTATCCCAGGTGCAGCGAAATGCGACGTCATAGATCCAACAGTCAGTGCAGTAAAACGTAACAAAACAAAACACACAAAACCAAAATAAATGTTTAATATATATATATCAGATTGGGAAATGTCAGACTTTGGAATATATATATATATATACATTATACATTGAACAATAATAAACGCAACATGCAACAATTTCAAATATTTTACTGAGTTACAGTTCATAGAAGGAAATGAGTAAATTCAAATACATTCTTCAGGCCCTAATCTATGGATTTCACATGGCTGGGCAGGGGCGCAGCAATAGGTGGGCCTGGGAGAGCATATGCCCACCCACTGGGGAGCCAGGTCTAACCAATGAGAATTAGTTCTCCCACAAAAGGGCTTTATTACAGACAGAAATACTCCTCCGTTTCAACAGCTGTACGGGGGGCTGGTCTCAGACAATCCCGGAGATGAAGAAGCCGAATGTGGAGATCCTGGGCTGGCGTGGTTACACATGGTCTGCTGTTGTGAGGCCGGTTAGACGTACTGCCAAATTCTCTGAAATGACGTTGGAGGCGGCTTATGGTTGAGAAATTAACATTGAATTCTCTGGCAACAGCTCCAGTGGACATTCTTGCAGTCAGCATGCCAATTGCACGCTCCCTCAAAACTTCTGTGGCATTGTGATGTGTGACAAAACTGCACATTTTAGAGTGGTCTTTTATTGTCCCCAGCACAAGGTGCACCTGTATAGTGATCATGCTGTTTAATCAGCTTCTTGATATGCCACACCTGTCAGGTGGATGGATTGTCTTGGCAAAGGAGAAATGCTCACTAACAGGGATATAAACAAATGTGTTCCCAACATTTGAGATAATTAAGCTTTTTGTAAGTTTGGAAATATTCTGGGATCTTTAATTTCAACAATTAACTCTTAATGAGCCGCCCATTTTTTTCTTCAATATTTGCCTAACTGCCTGTAGCTCAGGACCTGAAGCAAGGATATACATATTATTGATACCTTTTGAAAGGAAACACTTTGAAGTTTGTGGAAATGTGAAATTAATGTAGGAGAATATAACACATTTGATCTGGTAAATGATAATACAAAGAAAAAAAAAATTAAAATGTTTTAAATATTTTTTATAGGATCATCTTTGAAATGCAGAAGAAAGGCCATAATGTATTCTTTTCAAGTTCCTCAAACAATAGCGTGGTATTCTTTCACTGTAATAGCTACTGTAAATTAGACAGTGCAGTTAGATGAACAATAATGTAAGCTTTCTGCCAATATCATATATGTCTATGTCCTGGGAAATGTTCTTGTTAATCCTAATTGCACATTAGCTCACCCGTAGTATGGATGGGACACCGATCTGTGGAGATCCTTAAGAGGCTTTAATTAATGGGATGGCCATTTGACACGTTACCCAGTTTAGCTTAGGGATGGCCATTTGACACGTTACCCAGCTTGGTTTAGGGATGGCCATTTGACATGTTAAGTATTCAGACCCCTTGACTTACTACCCAAAGGAACTAGTTAGTGCAGCCAGTAAATCCCCTGGGAAGTCCTGGAGCCTGATGGAACTAGTTACTGCAGGCAGTAAATCCCCTGGGAAGTCCTAGGGCCCGATGGAACCTCCCACACTGTACTAGGACTGACACTATTTAGTGGACTACACTGTACTAGGACTGACGCTATTTAGTGGACTACACTATACTAGGACTGACCCCATTTAGTAGACTGTACTAGCACTGAACCTATTTAGTGGACTACACTATACTACGGCTGACCCCATTTAGTGGACTGTACTAGGACTGACCCCATTTAGTGGACTACACTATACTAGGACTGATCCCATTTAGTAGACTGTACTAGGACTGAACCCATTTAGTGGACTACACTATACTAGGGCTGACACCATTTAGTGGACTGTACTAGGACTGACCCCATTTAGTGGACTAAACTGTACTAGGACTGACCCCATTTAGTGGACTACACTATACTAGAACTGACCCCATTTAGTGGACTGTACTAGGACTGACCCCATTTAGGAGACTGTACTAGGACTAACCCCATTTAGTGGACTACACTATACTAGGACTGACCCCAATTAGTGGACTACACTGTACTAGGACTGACACCATTTAGTAGACTGTACTAGGACTGACCATATTTAGTGGACTGTACTGTACTAGGACCAACCCCATTTAGTGGACTACACTGTACTAGGACTGACCCCATTTAGTGGACTACACTGTACTAGTACTGACCCCATTTAGTGGACTGTACTGTACTAGGACCGACCCCATTTAGTGGACTACACTGTACTAGGACTGACCCCATTTAGTGGACTGTACTAGGACTGACCCCATTTAGTGGACTGTACTAGGACTGACCCCATTTAGTAGACTACACTGTACTAGGACTGACCCCATTTAGTGGACTGTACTAGGACTGGCCCCATTTAGTGGAATACACTGTACTAGGACTGACCCCATTTAGTGGACTGTACTGTACTATCACTGACCCCATTTAGTGGACTACACTGTACTAGGACTGACCCCATTTAGTGGACTGTACTGTACTAGGACTGACCCCATTTAGTGGACTACACTGTACTAGGACTGACCCAATTTAGTGGACTGTACTGTACTAGGACCGACCCCATTTAGTGGACTACACTGTACTAGGACTGACCCCATTTAGTGGACTACACTGTACTAGGACTGACCCCATTTAGTGCACTGTACTAGGACTGACCCCATTTAGTGGACAACACTGTACTAGGACTGACCCCATTTAGTGGACTGTACTATGACTGACCCCATTTAGTGGACTACACTGTACTAGGACTGACCCCATGATGAAGGAATTTGTTTCCTATATGTTCATTATCCAATTTAATTATACAAAGCAAACACTCTGTCCGTTTCTAAGAATTTGTAAGATCCTTATTTGTATAAAATAGACATCGACCCGACATCAATAGCGTTTTTTCTCTGAGATCTCTGACGTGCATACACAAAACCTTTCTTTTTACCCCTTCTATTACTAACACACATACATACACACTAATCTGGATTATCTCCTGAAGCCTTTTACCACAGTTTATTACCACTTAGCTGACAGTTCCAGCCTCCCCATATACCAGAAACCTGGAGGACCTCTCCCTGTCCTATCTTATCTTCACAGAGTTATATCTGGGTCGGTTCAAGCATAGTTTAATGATCCACTTAGTTTTCTTTAGGCACACAGACCTTCCTTTCTACCTCCTACATGCTACCTAACAAATAATCCTAATGGATAAGTGTCTGGGTAGAATGATTTAATCATTTATCTTAACCCTTGATAGACAATTCTAACAGGAAACCACTAGTTATGGATGTAGTATATCTGGTAATGAGGAAACCGTTAGTTATGGATGTAGTATATCTGGTAATGAGGAAACCACTAGTTATGGATGTAGTTTATCTGGTAATGAGGAAACCACTAGTTATGGATGTAGTATATCTGGTAATGAGGAAACCACTAGTTATGGATGTAATATATCTTGTTGTAGAAACTCCTCCCTGCTAATTAGGAAACCAGACACTTCAGAACAAACTTCCTTTCGATGTTTTGGGGGAAACAATGTTACTATGGTTACTGTTGTTCCATGTTGTAAATGTTATCCAATGTGTTACTATGGGTACTGTTGTTCCATGTTGTGAATGTTATCCAATGTGTTACTATGGGTTATAGCAGTATGGCCTAATAATTTGACATAAATTAACTTATTACTTTTTTTGGTTGATACTTCAAGGAGTCTTACAATTCAAAATCAGAAAGCCAAATGATCATTGGTATAAAACAGTACTATACTGGGGAGGCCCTTCATGACCCCCGTGACCGTGACCCCAACCAACCTCACTACTCACTGGACCCTTTTGATCACTCGACTAAGCATGCCTCTCCTTAATGTCAATATGCCTTGTCCATTGCTGTTCTGGTTAATGTTTATTGGATATTTCATTGTAGATCCTCTAGTCCTGCTCACTATACGTTATCCAACCTATTAGTTCCACCACCCACACATGCGATGACATCTCCTGGTTTCAATGATGTTTCTAGAGACAATATCTCTCTCATCATCACTCAATACCTAGGTTTACCTCAAATGTATTCACATCCTAGCATACCTTTGTCTGTAAATTATACCTTGAATCTATTTTATCGCCCCCAGAACCTCATTTTACTCTCTGTTCCAGACGTTCTAGATTACCAATTCTCATTGCTTTTAGCCGTACCCTTATCCTACTCCTCCTCTTTTCCTCTGGTGATGTAGAGGTGAATCCAGGCACTGCAGTGCCTAGCCCCACTCCTATTCCCCAGGTGCTCTCTTTTGATGACTTCTGTAACCGTAATAGCCTTGGTTTCATGCATGTTAACATTACAAGCCTCCTCCCCAAGTTTGTTTTATTCACTGCTTTTAGCACACTCTGCCAACCCGGATGTTCTAGCTGTATCTGAATCCTGGCTTAGGAAGACCACCAAAAATTCTGAAATTTTCATCCCTAACTACAACATTTTCAGACAAGATAGAACTGCCAAAGGGGGGCGCTGTTGCAATCTACTGCAAAGATAGCCTGCAGAGTTTTGTCCTACTATCTAGGTCTGTACCCAAACAATTTGAACTTCTACTTTTAAAAATCCACCTCTCTAAAAACAAGTCTCTCACCGTTGCCGCCTGCTATAGACCACCCTCTGCCCCCAGCTGTGCTCTGGACACCAAATGTGAACTGATTGCCCCCCATGTATCTTCAGAGCTCGTGCTGTTAGGCGACCTAAACTGGAACATGCTTAACACCCCAGCCATCCTACAATCTAAGCTTGATGCCCTCAATCTCACACGATCACTGCCTCATTGCCTGCATCCGTAATGGGTTTGCTCATCACTGTCAAACTCTCCCTGAAACACTTCAGCGAGCAGGCCTTTCTAATCGACCTGACCGGTGTATCCTGGAAGGATATTGATCTAATCCCGTCAGTAGAGGATGCCTGGTTATTTAAAAAAAAGCCTTCCTAACCATCTTAAATAAGCATGCCCCATTCAAGAAATTTAGAACCAGGAACAGATATAGCCCTTGGTTCTCCCCAGACCTGACTGCCCTTAACCAACACAAAAACATCCTATGGTGTTCTGCATTAGCATCGAACAGCCCCCGTGACATGCAGCTTTTCAGGGAAGCTAGAAACCATTATACCCAGGCTGTTAGAAAAGCCAAGGCTAGCTTTTTCAAGCAGAAATTTGCTTCCTGCAACACTAATTCAAAAAAGTACTGGGACACTGTAAAGTCCATGGAAAATAAGAACACCTCCTCCCAGCTGCCCACTGCACTGAAGATAGGAAACACTGTCACCACTGATAAATCCACTATAATTGAGAATTTCAATAAGCATTTTTCTACGGCTGGCCATGCTTTCCACCTGGCTACCCCTACCCCGGTCAACAGCACTGCACCCCCCACAGCAACTCGCCCAGGCCTTCCCCATTTTTCCTTCTCCCAAATCCAGTCAGCTGATGTTCTAAAAGAGCTGCAAAATCTGGACCCCTACAAATCAGCCGGGCTAGACAATCTGGACCCTTTCTTTCTAAAATTATACTTGCAAATATAATTTGCAAATAAATTCATTAAAAATCCTACAATGTGATTTTCTGGATTTCTTTTCTCATTTTCTCTGTCATAGTTGAAGTGTACCTGTGATGAAAATTACAGGCCTCTCTCATCTTTTTAAGTGGGAGAACTTGCACAATTGGTGGCTGACTAAATACTTTTTTGCCCCACTGTATATGTTTAGTCACTTTTTGGAAACGGAACGGAGAAAACAAGGGGTAGCTTTTTCTCTACGTCGTCTGATTCCAGACATATCAATCATCATCCTAGGGCCCTCTGCTCCTACACGGTGTAACAATACATCATGTAGATGTATATAATGAACAGACTATGTCTATACTGCGCCTACATGGTGTAACAATAGATCATGTAGATGTATATAATTTTTATTTTATTTTACTAGGCAAGTCAGTTAAGAACAAATTCTTATGTTCAATGACAGCCTAGGAACAGTAGGTTAATTGCCTGTTCAGGGGCAGAACGACAGATTTGTACCTTGTCAGCTCGGGGATTTAAACTTGCAACCTTTCGGTTACTAGTCCAACGCTCTAACCACTAGGCTACCCTGCCGCCCCAGATTAGGTCTAGACTGCTCCTACATGGTGTAACAATACATCATGTAGATGTATATAATGAACAGACTAGGTCTATACTGCTCCTACATGGTGTAACAATACATCATGTAGATGTATATAATGAACAGACTAGGTCTATACTGCTCCTACATGGTGTAGCAATAGATCATGTAGATGTATATAATGAACAGCCTAGGTCTATACTGCTCCTACATGGTGTAACAATAGATCATGTAGATGTATATAATGAACATACTAGGTTTATACTGCTCCTACATGGTGTAACAATACATTATGTAGATGTATATAATGAACAGACTTGGTCCATACTGCTACTGCTAATACTATTTGTGTCATTCTCAAAACTTTTGGCCAGGACTGTACATTTTACTCAACTGCGTTACCCACTCCAGTCAGCAGATGGCGATGTGTGAATTTAAGGCATTGCTGTTAGTGTGACGTATAATCTAGTTGACGGAACGCTTCTTTCAACAGCAACAACAGTTTGTCAGTCACCTCGGTAGCTTGCTAGACAAAATAGCCGAACCAATAAAGCTCTTTAGACGCTTTCGTTGATATTAGCCACTGTGTTTTAAAACCTACTTCTGTGGTCTAGTTAGTTATCAGATTGAATTATATATTAATGGTGTTGTTGTTATTATTCAGCTAGCGGGCTGGTTAAGTTAGCATTCGCCTAGCTAGGTAACATCTCCAACCATGAGGTTACTAAGCTACTCTCCTGCTAAAGAAGAGGTCTGCTGGACGGAGGAAGAATTTATCGTGAAAAAGGAGGAGGAAGAGGAGACTGTGTCAATACAAAAACAATTAGAGGGTGAGGCTGTTACCGTGAAGGAAGAAGTGAAAGACGTTACAGTGAAGGAAGAGAAAGAGGATGATGCTGTTTTTGGAGTGAAAGAGGGGGAGGGGGAGATCACATTGAAAAAGGAGAAGGAAGAAGAGGAGGGAACTGGATATCTGCGCCTGGTTTCCCAAATGCATCTTAAGGCATCCAATGGTTCTAACGATGAACGGGTCCTGATTAACACTAGTAAGTACTGTCTTAAAAGCAGAGGCACAAACTCTGCAGTTGTTGAACTGATGTTTGGTGTTAAAGCGGAAATATGACATTACTACGTCACTATTTTGGCTTTTAAATTATTTATTTATAGCCATTGATTCTTGAAGAATATAAGCATGCCTCATGAGCTTAGTTCAACTGTTGTACCCCATCAGAACCCCAAGTAAGCTTTTTTTACTCCGATGTTTAGAAACAATGTAATCCAACACTGTATCACCTCAACATGGTTAAAACTATCATGTTGATATCATGGATGGTCAGTCCTTGCATCCATAGGTCTGTCTATGAATTTGAGAGAAGTTACATTTCCCATCATCTTATTACCAAAACAGTGGTGGAATTACAGCTTTGTTATTGTTTGAACTGCAGATTGGTTGATTGATTGTGGCCTTTTTTAAAGGGACAACCTAGGTTTTAAAAAGCAACTAGATGGCTACCCAGAGACTTCATTTGGTAAACAGCTGAGGGATGAGGGCTGGAGAAAACTCAAGTGTCGAATGGTGAAAGGGCGAGAGCTGGAAATATTTTACGAAAATACTTTGAGGAACTATTGTCATTCGCAATTGATTTTGATTCGACTTTGTTTACTTGCTGTTTGAGGTGAAGAAAACATTATTTTGAGAAGCAGCTCCACAACTCATTAGTTGGGCACATTTATAGGCCTACATTTGCATGCAGGCCAGGAAGACTAATCCTACTTCCTAGTTCTATATGCGCAATCAGTTGTGTGTCCTTACTCAACATTGACAGGAGTGTTTCAAATGAAAGACAATTTAATAAATTGACAAAACTGACGTATCTTGCGCGGTAAGGTCTGGGTGGTCTGCCAGTTTCATTTAGTATCCGTTTGGGTCAGCTAGGTATAAAAACTCTGGGAGCAGTAGTTATAGTCAGAACGTTAAGCACAAGTCATATGATGAACTTCAACTTAAATACTGGATCTTGCTGTCGGACAATTTTGACAGTCAAATTACAAACATCACGACATGCAACAACAAGCAAAGTGCTTCTTCATTCATTACACCGGTAAAGACAGTTATGCCGTGCTCCACGTTGGTTTCAACATCCCTAACATATTGATGTTTATAATGTGTTATTGTCTGCTTGATTTACAGTAGGGTCTGCTTGATTTACAGTAGGGTCCCGTTAGTCTGTTTGGACACGGAGATACTTTGCTCATAATGTGTAGAGAACTGTTCCTTGATGGATAGGCTATTGTACAACACACAGAGCTATTTTCCTTTATTCAGGACATTTAGAATGACAACACTTTATAGAGTAACCTGGTGGGATTATTCACAAAATTATCTGGTGATCAGGTTATGAAATGTCATGACAAAGACATTTTATTTTCCATGTTTCACCTGAAATATTAAATGATTTATAGTTCTAGGTCTATGTTATTGTTAGGTGAAGTTATGAGTCTTACAGTAGGTCTATGTTGTTGTTAGGTGAAGTTATGGGTCCTACAGTAGGCCTAAGTTGTTGTTAGGTGAAGTTATGGGTCCTACAGTAGGTCTATGTTGTTGTTAGGTGAAGTTATGGGTTCTACACTAGGTCTATGTTGTTGTTAGGTGAAGTTATGGGTCCTACAGTAGGTCTAAGTTGTTGTTAGGTGAAGTTATGGGTACTACAGTAGGTCTATGTTGTTAGTTAGGGGTCCTACAGTAGGCCTATGTTGTTAGTTATGGGTCCTACAGTAAGTCTATGTTGTTGTTAGGTGAAGTTATGGGTCCTACAGTAGGTCTATGTTGTTGTTAGGTGAAGTTATGGGTCCTACAGTAGGTCTAAGTTGTTGTTAGGTGAAGTTATGGGTCCTACAGTAGGTCTATGTTGTTAGTTATGGGTCCTACAGTAAGTCTATGTTGTTGCTAGGTGAAGTTATGGGCCAATTTGTTAAACACTTAGTGTACAAACCCTCATTGTCAGGCTGATGGCAAACTAGCCAAAGAGCATTTTACTGGTTGAAGTGGTTCTTAAATAGTAGTACATTTTTGACAATAACACAGACAATAACACAAACAATAACACAAACATTATATTAATCAGGACATTCAAAAGAGCCTTACAGTAGTGTGAAATGCACTCTAACCTGAAATGGAGGCTATTTTTGCTGACAGCCTATGAGAACTCCCCTGAGTTTTCCCCCACGGTGGTGAATTAGTGAATAGACACAGAGCTTAATGTGAGTTTCCTTGAGTAGCACTCCTGATCTTGCGCTGTAATATTCAGAATACATTATGAAAATCTTCGCTCACCATTTTTGCTCCATGCAGATATACTACATCCATAACTAGTGGTTTCCTCATTACCAGATATACTACATCCATAACTAGTGGTTTCCTCATTAACAGATATACTACATCCATAACTAGTGGTTTCCTCATTACCAGATATTCTTCATCCATAACTAGCGGAGGTAGTTCTGCAATCAAATTGTGTGCGCATCGCCCTTGCGCCGCAATCTTATTAAACACAGAAAGGGGCCTATATTGGAGACAAAAAGTCGTCTGGCACACTGCTTAGGATTTCAACAACTTTAATAACTTATTTCTAGCCTACAATCATCTATGTTACTACTGTGAAAACAAGACAATTGTCATGCAATTTAACAGGCGTCAATTGCTGTACAACTTCATGGGTATCACCTTTTACCTCAAATAAACAGTGGATTTCTGCTGTTGTGGGCCTATAACCGTCTGTCTGATGTTGTCATTCACACAGGAGAGAGATGTGACTATCGTGGATCCTCTGGGGATCCTCAACAATATCATGATGCTGAAGAGGCAGAGAAGAGTCTCTCCACATCAGAACTCCTCAAGAAACACCAGCAGAGACCCACAGGGAAGAAATCTCATTGCTGCTCTGACTGTGGGAAACGTTGCAAATCTTCATCAGAACTTAAAATACACCAGCGAGTACATACAGGAGAGAAACCTTATAGCTGTGATCAATGTGGGAAGAGTTTTACTCAGTCAAGCTCCCTGAAATCACACCATAGAACACACACGGGAGAGAAACCTTTTGTCTGTTATCAATGTGGGAGGAGTTTTACTCAGCTAGGCAACCTGATAGGACACCAGCGGGGACATACAGGAGAGAAACCTTATAGCTGTGATCAATGTGGGAAGAGTTTTACTACATCTAGCTATCTAACTATACACCAGAGAACACACACCGGAGAGAAACCTTATGGCTGTGATCAATGTGGGAAGAGTTTTACTCAGCTAAGCAGCCTGATAGTACACCGGCGGGGACACACAGGAGAGAAACCTTATAGCTGTGATCAATGTGTGAACAGTTTTACCTCATCTAGCTATCTAACTATACACCAGAGAACACACACTGGAGAAAAACCTTATTGCTGTGATAATTGTGGGAAGAGTTTTACTCAACTAAGCAGCCTGATATCACACCAGAGAACACACACAGGAGAGAAATATAGCTGTGATCAATGTGGGAAGAGTTTTACTACATCTAGCTATCTAACTATACACCAGAGAATACACACAGGAGATACATCTTATGGCTGTGATCACTGTGGGAAGAGTTTTATTCGGCTACAAACCCTGAAATCACACCAGAGAATACACACTGGAGAGAAACCTTATAGCTGTAATCAATGTGGGAAGAGTTTTACTCAGAAAAACGGCTTGATATCACACCAGAGAACACACACAGGAGAGAAACCTTATAGCTGTGATCAATGTGGGAAGAGATACTCTGATAAAAGATCTCAGATTAAACATCAGAAAATACATGAAATTGTTTCATGATATCAATGAAATGATGTCACATTGTAGAATGTTTTAACATTGTAGGAGTATTGTAATGATATCACAATGTAGAACCTTAAACATTTGTCCCCCTGTTCAGTTAAATTGATTTTAGCCTCAGGGGAAAAAATCCAGGCTATGAATTGAAATAGTATTATTTATGAGATTTATCAAAAAGTGACTAACAAAAATTGAGTTGTGTTACACTTGCCACGTTGATGACCCACTTGAATCAAAATGCAACACTTCAAAATGTTTAGGTTTTTAATATATCCCAAACTGTTTCTGCATATTGGTTATTGATTTGGACACGTTAAACCTGTGTTTTGGCATTGCACTATTCCCATTTAGCAAAATGTCATTGAAAATACGTTTGAAAATAAGACTATGCCCAATGTTCAATATATGTTCGGTTGTAGTTGAAAATGAAAGTTGAAAAGATATCGTTTTTTCAATTACTTGAAAACAGCTTAATTTCAATGTACTTGCAGCTTATACATCTATAATCAATTTTATTAACAATCTTACATCACCCCAGAATTTCTTGACAACATTCAAGCGCTAATTGTCTTTATTCCACTACTGAAGAAGCATGACTCAAATCACCTCATATTTCAAACATCCAGCCTGACAAAAGATGCATGTTTTATTATTCCATGCCTCACCATTAAGTTCATTAATGCCAATACATATTAACAAATGGGTGTACATTTGGTTTTGATATTTCATATTTACAATTATGTAACATTTAGTAATATTTATGCAACCAACTGACAATTTTTGGGTACAATTATATTGACATTGTTGCCCTGCTTTTATAATATCAGGGTTCATTCTCAGATGTGCCAACCCAAATGTACTAGAGCATGACATTGGGGACTGGGCCCCGATCCAACAACATGCCTATCGGGTGCACCATGAAAAGAGAGAGAAGCTCCGCAGTGAGGTGGAAAGTTACTACATATATCGCAGGAGTTTCCTCTTGAAATCAGACATGTCCGTGTCAAGGACAACTTGGTTGCTGATTGTCTCAAGAGTTGACAGTCAAAAAGATTTGTGTTTTGCATTTAACCAGTGTGTTATCTTGGATCACAATTTATTTTGACATGTTTTCCGTGTTGGAGATGAGTTTTTGTCTCTTGTTCTTTTCTGTATTTAAAAAAAAACTGCACTTGGTTAGGGGCTCCTAAGTCAGCATTTCACTGTTCGGTTTACCTGTTGTATTCGGCGCATGTGACTAATACAATGCAATTTGATTCCAAGGGGACGAGAGTTCTTGAAGCTAGTGAGTTTTAGGATTCTATAGAAAGAAAAAGAAGAAAATAATCATATGATTGTATATTATTATTTAGAAAAACGTGTTTTTTCTTGTTTTTAATTGTTGACAGCAAGTTGTTTTCTGTTGGTGGTATGAAAACTTGTCCAACAAAATTATAGGATATATTTGTTGTCTTAAGGGGTAAGGTGTTGCAGGCTTCCATTTATGTTTTGAGGTTGGACTTTAGCACGTATAGCTCGTTAGCACGTATAGCTCGTTAGCACTGATTGGTGTCACCTCGTTAGTCAGTATGTGTTATACCTGTGCTGGCTTGTCCATCTCCTTAGTGGGACGGTGTTTCACCTGAGCTGGTCCAGGTTCTATTTAAGAGTGTTTGGCCCAGTGCTCCAGTTGTCTTGATAGATGTGGAGAGTCAACACCTTTAGTTGCGCTACCTTTTTAGTTTGCGTCCCTTTTTTACGTTTGTTGTGGGTTTTTCTTTTGTTTGCCTCTTCTTGGGCAGATTTAGTGGGTCTCATGGTGGGTGTCTTTTATTTCCCAGTTGTTGTTACTAGTCAACATTCAGTGAACACTGAGAGCAAAACTGCAACATTATGTTATAATACTTTTATTGCATTAAATGGTTGTTTTATGCAACAGAATAGAGGGTTCTTAGAACTATAGTGTCTGTGTGTTCTACTGAGGATGGGCCTCTGGGAGATAACACTGACAGGAGATTTACAATGTCTTTTGGGTGATAAAACCTAAAGAGACTGCATTCCAGAGCATGAGTTAATGTTTCTGTTCTATATGGTACCAGGGAGAGATGACCCCAGGGCCAGACCCTGGTCTCTACACAAAGAGTACTGTTTTTACATCAGATACTTATACTTCTCAGCAGACAGTATCTTTCATACAAATCTTAACCTTGTGACCCATTCTATACATCTGTTGTTTGTCATGTAGGTTGAAAGGGGTGCATCTTGGCTATTAAATACCTTTGTACTTTTGTATCGGGGCTCTCAACGAATCATCTGGGGGTGATTCGTCGACCAGCCATCATTATCGTAGAGCACTCAATTGATTAACTTTATATGTGTACGTTGTCTTGACCTGCTCCCTTATTATTAAGAGAATAAAGATGTAGTTCAAGTATAACTCTGACTTGTGTGATACATTTGTCACCTCATTTGATATTAAAGAAATCAACAACCACATTTGGCATTATCCCTCTAACTTGGGATCTCAGGGAGACCACACTTCGGGAACGGAGCAGATGAACCCACCTTTGATCTGAGTGGATACCACAGCTCGAACCTATTTTTTTTTTAAAGAAGGAGATGAGTGAAACACGCAAAGTGTAGTTTTTAGAAAAGCCTCATAGGCTCTGAGTGTGTATTCCTGTGTGGAGCCCAGTGTTCTGAGGCCGAGTCAACTATCTGTAATTATTTTTAACATTTACTTGTTTTAAACCTGTACCCCATTTTAGAAGTATTAAAATATGTAAATGTATGAGTTGCATTATCCTAGGAACTAACCATGAGATAGAAATGTGAAAATATTCCTGCAGGTTAAAATATTGTTGAAAAACAACTAATTGATTAGGTATGTTTGGGAATAGCATTGCGTGACTGTGGAAATGAGTCTTAATCTGACGTTTGGATAGTAACATATAGAAATATGCTTAATCAGATTATTGAAATTTGGATAATAAACGGGATGATATTTTAGAAAGCAGCGCAAGGTCTATAGTTCCTGGGAGGCTTGATTTTGCCGTGGTCTCTGGGAGGTTAGAAAACCGTTGAGGATCCCATGGTCATTGTCTGGGAAACAAAAGTTTATTTTTGGTTCTGCTGGGAGTATGTTTGGAGAGCTGCTTCGTAGCTATGGAGAGTCCTTGAAAAAGCAAATGGAATGGTTGTCGTGAGTACCTGAGAATTTCTTACGTTTAAAATGGATTCTGTGAATATATGAAAATATGATGAATTGTATGTGTGTATAATCGATTACTAGAGATTTGATAAAGTAATACTGGGAGTATAATTAGATACAATTTAAACAACCCATATGAAGACAAACGTAGGTTTTGAGATGGTATCTTTATTGGATAATTTCATAAAGATGAGGTTTAAGCATTATTAAACAGTCTACAAAGTCTGGGTAGTTGTCTCAGAAACTGATGGGAATGTCCACTTTAGGGTAAGTTACCCTAAGAAAGAAACTATAAAACGCATACTGGATTTTCTCCGTCTGGGTACTACATTTGAAATAAAACTGCCCTTAAGGCCTGAAAATTCAGTGGGGTGTCTTCCCAGTATGAGAGGAGTTGCTATTGTAACAGTATAGCTTCCGTCCCTCTCCTCGAACCAGGGACCCTCTGCACACATTGACAACAGCCACCCTCGAAGCATAGTTACCCATTGCTCCACAAAAGCCCTTGCAGAGCAAATACTTCAAGGTCTCAGAGCGAGTGACATCACTGATAGAAATGCTATTAGCACGCACCCCGCTGACTAGCTAGCCATTTCACATCGGTTACACTATATTTATTGTATAAACCTTTTACCATAAAGTTAGAGTGAACCAAGGTGGCTGAGTAGCTGTTGATGTTGAAGAAGCGCCCCGTCCACTAGATTATACGTCACAGTGGCAAAATCACCTGAAAGATGCACATCGCCATCTGCTGACTGGAGTTGGTATCGCAGTTGTAAAAAATACTTTCAGACAAAATGCTACAAAGCGACTGCCCCTAAAAACCAACGGCTCCCTTTGAAAACAGGCGATGTGGCATCAGAAACATTTATTATCGTGTAAAAATGTACTACAAAGTGTACCTAAATAGAGTAACTTTGGTCATACCCAGTCAGCATGTGACGTCCAATGACGTCGAATTATGGGTGATATCAGGTCTGTCTGTTGTGGCCGCTACTTCACCCCAAAATAGTAATCCCAAAATGGGTTGTGTATAACTGTGTAAATGTCTCTCGGACAAGGTGACTTTTATCAATATACACTCTAAAAAGGAAAGGTTCATGGAGTATCCTTTAGGGGTTCTTCAAATTGAAACTGTAGGGGAACCCCTAAAAGTTATTTGAAGAACCTTTTGTGGGAACCCCTATAAGTTCTTTGAAGAACCCCTTATCATGGTTCCTCAAATAACCTTTTGGGTTTCATTTTTTTAACTTGCTGTCCACCCTCCCTCCATTATAAAAACATATTTTAATAATAATAACAATATTGACAATATTGATTTAAATAATTCATTGTTTATTTAGTGGCACCACAAATGTAAATTAATATTTACAAAACATTTTACCAAACAAAACACATTACCAAATTGCAACACTTCTGCAGACATGTCAGACCATAAAAAATAATACATTTACTTTGTATAGTGCTTTTTTTTCATGACATAAAAAACACATATATATATATATATATATATATATAATGATGTACAATAAAACAACATACATTAAAAATGAATCATAGGTAAACTAGCAATATTGTAGACTTGATGATAAATACAGATTTTTCAGCTTAATGTGTATATCGTATCCACTTAGTTATGTTAGGAAGTTAGCCATCTTTATGACCGGCCCTGGTAACTTCACGCCAACTTCTCCTCTCCCCAGAACACAGTAACTTAACAACATAAGTGTTTCTCTGACATTTTTGGGAAATTTAAAGGGAAATAATTCAGCCCAGCAGAGACCCAAGTCCCATGGGGACATCCTCGAGGGTGTGGATGTTCTCCCCATCAGCGGGATTTCACTCTCATGGTGAATTGGATTTCCACCGATGTGCAGTAAAGGATTGAAGAGCTGTGAAATCAGTGTCAACAAAAGTAAGAAAAGATTAATACACATACAATTAACAAAGAACAGAACAAATGTTCAGCTGTAGTTTTATATAAGCATGCACCACTATGTTAATGAAGAAACAGATTGGGGCAGAGGCATACCTTGTCACGGACATAAAGGCCACTCGGGTCCTCATTGAAGAGGTTGGGCAAGAGCAGAATCACTGCTGTGGTCTCCAGTCCTAGTAAAGCAATGATCTTACTACACTTGCTAATTTTATTACAAAATACATTAGAGAAAGCGAAGGAATAAGAGCAAATACCTCTTCTGTATTGTCCTTCGTGGACTGTCAAAATAGCAGGATGATGTCCTCAGGCCTTGCACCTCTACCTCTGCTAGTCATTGAATTCTCTTTTTGTCTTTATCCATTCCATATCCATTCAATGGACTTGATTCATTTCTGAGAAGATCTGAAAAGATCATTTGCACACATCTGTATGCTAATAGATGTCAGTTTGTATTAACTGCTATGTAGGTTAAATGTACACTTCAAATGCAGCTGTCCTACAACATATCTGTACCTTCTTCTTGATCCCAATTGCATTGTGTCCATGTTCTGTCCTATACGAATTTCAAAGGAAGAGAAAATGTGTCAAAGAATAGTCTTATAAGCATAATATATATATATATATATATATATATATATATATACAGTGGGGAGAACGAGTATTTGATACACTGCTGATTTTGCATGTTTTCCTACTTACAAAGCATGTAGAGGTCTGTAATTTTTTATCATAGGTACACTTCAACTGTGAGAGACGGAATCTAAAACAAAAATCCAGAAAATCACATTGTATTATTTTTAAGTAATTAATTAGCATTTTATTGCATGACATAAGTATTAGATCACCTACCAACCAGTAAGAATTCCGGCTCTCACAGACCTGTTCATTTTTCTTTAAGAAGCCCTCCTGTTCTCCACTCATTACCTGTATTAACTGCACCTTTTGAACTCGTTACCTGTATAAAAGACACCTGTCCACACACTCAATCAAACAGACTCCAACCTCTCCACAATGGCCAAGACCAGAGAGCTGTGTAAGGACATCAGGGATAACATTGTAGACCTGCACAAGGCTGGGATGGGCTACAGGAAAATAGGCAAGCAGCTTGGTGAGAAGGCAACAACTGTTGGCGCAATTATTAGAAAATGGAAGAAGTTCAAGATGACGGTCAATCACCCTCGGTCTGGGGCTCCATGCAAGATCTCACCTCATGGGGCATCAATTGTCATGAGGGAGGTGAGGGATCAGCCCAGAACTACACTGCAGGACCTGGTCAATGACCTGAAGAGAGCTGGGACCACAGTCTCAAAGAAAACCATTATTAACACACTACGCCGTCAAGGATTAAAATCCTACAGCGCACGCAAGGTCCCCCTGCTCAAGCCAGCGCATGTCCAGGCCCGTCTGAAGTTTGCCAATGACCATCTGGATGATCCAGAGGAGGAATGGTAGAAGGTCATCTGGTCTGATGAAACAAAAATAGAGCTTTTTGGTCTAAACTCCACTCGCCGTGTTTGAAGGAAGAAGAAGGATGTGTACAACCCCAAGAACACCATCCCAACCGTGAAGCATGGAGGTGGAAACATCATTCTTTGGGTATGCTTTTCTGACAGGACGACTGCACCGTATTGAGGGGAGGATGGATGGGGCGATGTATCGCGAGATCTTGGCCAACAACCTCCTTCCCTCAGTAAGAGCATTGAAGATGGGTCATGGCTGGGTCTTCCAGCATGACAATGACCCGAAACACACAGCCAGGGCAACTAAGGAGTGGCTCCGTAAGAAGTATCTCAAGGTCCTGGAGTGGCCTAGCCACCTGAACCCAATAGAAAATCTTTGGAGGGAGCTGAAAGTCCGTATTGCCCAGCGACAGCCCCGAAACCTGAAGGATCTGGAGAAGGTCTATATGGAGGAGTGGGCTAAAATCCCTGCTGCAGTGTGTGCAAAACTGGTCAAGAACTACAGGAAACGTATGATCTCTGTAATTGCAAACAAAGGGTTCTGTACCAAATATTAAGTTCTGCTTTTCTGGCGTATCAAATACTTAAGTCATGCAATAAAATGCAAATGAATTACTTAAAAATCATAGTGATTTTCTGGATTTTTGTTTTAGATTCCGTCTCTCACAGTTGAAGTGTAGTCTCTCACAGTTGAAGTGTCCTTTGACAGACCAAAGAGCTGTCAAAGGACACCAGAAACAAAATTGTAGACCTGCACCAGGCTGGGAAAACTGAATCTGCAATAGGTAAGCAGCTTGGTTTGAAGAAATCAACTGTGGGAGCAATTATTAGGAAATGGAAGACATACAAGACCACTGATAATCTCCCTCGATCTGGGGCCCCATGCAAGATGATCACAAGAACGGTGAGCAAAAATCCCAGAACCACACGGGGGGACCAAGTGAATGACCTGCAGAAAGCTGGGACCAAAGTAACAAAGCCTACCATCAGTAACACACTACGCTGCCAGGGACTCAAATCCTGCAGTGCCAGATGTGTCCCCCTGCTTAAGCCAGTACATGTCCAGGCCCGTCTGAAGTTTGCTAGAGAGCATTTGGATGATCCAGAAGAAGATTGGGAGAATGTCATATGGTCAGATGAAACCAAAATATAACTTTTTGGTAAAAACTCCACTCGTCGTGTTTGGAGGACAAAGAATGCTGAGTTGCATCCAATGAACACCATACCTACTATGAAGCATGGGGGTGGAAACATCATGCTTTGGGGCTGTTTTTCTGCAAAGGGACCAGGACGACTGATCCGTGTAAATGAAAGAATGAATGGGGCCATGTATCGTGAGATTTTGATTGAAAACCTCCTTCCATCAGCAAGGGCATTGAAGATGAAATGTGGCTGGGTCTTTCAGCATGACAATGATCCCAAACACACCGCCCAGGCAACAAAGGAGTTGCTTCGTAAGAAGCATTTCAAGGTCCTGGAGTGGCCTAGCCAGTCTCCAGATATCAACCCCATAGAAAGTTCTAGACGACCAATTCTTATTGCTTTTAGCCGTACCCTTATCCTACTCCTCCTCTGTTCCTCTGGCGATGTAGAGGTGAATCCAGGCCCTGCAGTGCCTAGCTCCACTCCTATTCCCCAGGCGCTCTCTTTTGATGACTTCTGTAACCGTAATAGCCTTGGTTTCATGCATGTTAACATTAGAAGCCTCCTCCCTAAGTTTGTTTTATTAACTGCTTTTCCACACTCTGCCAACCCGGATGTTCTAGCTGTGTCTAATTCCTGGCTTAGGAAGACCACCAAAAATTCTAAAATTTTCATCCCAAACTACAACATTTTCAGACAAGATAGAACTGCCAAAGGGGGCGGTGTTGCAATCTACTGCAAAGATAGCCTGCAGAGTTCTGTCCTACTATCTAGGTCTGTACCCAAACAATTTGAACTTCTACTTTTAAAAATCCACCTCTCTAAAAACAAGTCTCTCACCGTTGCCGCCTGCTATAGACCACCCTCTGCCCCCAGCTGTGCTCTGGACACCATATGTGAACTGATTGCCCCCCATCTATCTTCAGAGCTCATGCTGCTAGGCGACCTAAACTGGAACATGCTTAACACCCCAGCCATCCTACAATCTAAGCTTGATGCCCTAAATCTCACACAAATTATCAATGAACCTACCAGGTACCTCCCCAAAGCCTTATTAAACACGGGCACCCTCATAGATATCATCCTAACCAACTTGCCCTCTAAATACACCTCTGCTGTCTTACACCAAGATCTCGGCGATCACTGCCTCATTGCCTATATCCGTAATGGGTCAGCGGTCAAACAACCTCCACTCATCACTGTCAAACGCTCCCTGAAACACTTCAGCGAGCAGGCCTTTCTAATTGACCTGGCCGGGGTATCCTGGAAGGATATTGATCTCATCCCGTCAGTAGAGGATGCCTGGTTATTTTTTTTGAATGCCTTCCCAACCATCTTAAATAAGCATGCCCCATTCAAGAAATTTAGAACGAGGAACAGATATAGCCCTTGGTTCTCCCCAGACCTGACTGCCCTTAACCAACACAAAAACATCCTATGGCATTCTGCATTCGCATCGAACAGCCCCCGTGATATGCAGCTGTTCAGGGAAGCTAGAAACCATTATACACAGGCAGTTAGAAAAGCCAAGGCTAGCTTTTTCAAGCAGAAATTTGCTTCCTGCAACACTAACTCAAAAAAGTTCTGGGACACTGTAAAGTCCATGGAGAATAAGAACACCTCCTCCCAGCTGCCCACTGCACTGAAGATAGGAAATACTGTCACCACTGATAAATCCACTATAATTGAGAATTTCAACAAGCATTTTTCTACGGCTGGCCATGCTTTCCACCTGGCTACTCCTACCCCGGTCAACAGCACTGCACCCCCCACAGCAACTCGCCCAAGCCTTCCCCATTTCTCCTTCTCCCAAATCCAGTCAGCTGATGTTCTGAAAGAGCAAAATCTGGACCCCTACAAATCAGCCGGACTAGACAATCTGGACCCTTTCTTTCTAAAATTATCTGCAGAAATTGTTGCCACCTCTATTACTAGCCTGTTCAACCTCTCTTTCGTGTCGTCTGAGATTCCCAAAGATTGGAAAGCAGCTGCGGTCATCCCCCTCTTTAAAGGGGGGGTCACTCTTGACCCAAACTGCTACAGACCTATATCTATCCTACCCTGCCTTTCTAAGGTCTTCGAAAGCCAAGTCAACAAACAGATTACCGACCATTTCGAATCACACCATACTTTCTCTGCTATGCAATCTGGTTTCAGAGCTGGTCATGGGTGCACCTCAGCCACGCTCAAGGTCCTAAACGATATCTTAACCGCCATCGATAAGAAACATTACTGTGCAGCCGTATTTATTGATCTGGCCAAGGATTTCGACTCTGTCAATTACCACATCCTCATCGGCGGACTCGACAGCCTAGGTTTCTCAAATGATTGCCTCGCCTGGTTCACCAACTATTTCTCTGATAGAGTTCAGTGTGTCAAATCGGAGGGTCTGCAGTCCGGACCTCTGGCAGTCTCTATGGGGGTGCCACAGGGTTCAATTCTTGGACCGACTCTCTTCTCTGTATACATCAATGATGTCGCTCTTGCTGCTGGTGAGTCTCTGATCCACCTATACGCAGACGACACAATTCTGTATACTTCCGGCCCTTCTTTGACACTGTGTTAACAACCCTCCGGGCAAGCTTTACATTTACATTTACATTTAAGTCATTTAGCAGACGCTCTTATCCAGAGCGACTTACAAATTGGTGCGTTCACCTTAAGACATCCAGTGGAACAGCCACTTTACAATAGTGCATCTAAATCTTTTAAGGGGGGGGAGGGGGTGAGAAGGATTACTTTATTCTATCCTAGGTATTCCTGAAAGAGGTGGGGTTTCAGGTGTCTCCGGAAGGTGGTGATTGACTCCGCTGTCCTGGCGTCGTGAGGGAGCTTTAATGCCATACAACTCTCCTTCCGTGGCCTCCAATTGCTCTTAAATACAAGTAAAACTAAATGCATTCTCTTCAACCGATTGCTGCCTGCACCTGCCCGCCTGTCCAACATCACTACTCTGGACGGCTCTGACTTAGAATATGTGGACAACTACAAATACCTAAGTGTCTGGTTAGACTGTAAACTCTCCTTCCAGACCCACATCAAACATCTCCAATCCAAAGTTAAATCTAGAATTGGCTTCCTATTTCGCAACAAAGCATCTTTCACTCATGCTGCCAAACATACCCTTGTAAAACTGACCATCCTACCAATCCTCGACTTCGGCGATGTCATTTACAAAATAGCCTCCAATACCCTACTCAACAAATTGGATGCAGTCTATCACAGTGCAATCCGTTTTGTCACCAAAGCCCCATATACTACCCACCATGTGACCTGTACGCTCTCGTTGGCTGGCCCTCGCTTCATACTCGTCGCCAAACCCACTGGCTCCATGTCATCTACAAGACCCTGCTAGGTAAAGTCCCCCCTTATCTCAGCTCGCTGGTCACCATAGCATCACCCACCTGTAGCACGCGCTCTAGCAGGTATATCTCTCTGGTCACCCCCAAAAACAATTATTTCTTTGGCCTCCTCTCCTTCCAGTTCTCTGCTGCCAATGACTGGAACGAACTACAAAAATCCCTGAAACTGGAAACACTTATCTCCCTCACTAGCTTTAAGCACCAACTGTCAGAGCAGCTCACAGATTACTGCACCTGTACATAGCCCACCTATAATTTAGCCCAAACAACTACCTACTGTATTTATTTTATATATTTATTTATTTTGCTCCTTTGCACCCCATTATCTTTTATTTCTACTTTGCACATTCTTCCACTGCAAATCTACCATTTCAGTGTTTTACTTGCTATATTG
This sequence comes from Oncorhynchus nerka, assembly GCF_034236695.1. Taxonomy (NCBI): domain Eukaryota; kingdom Metazoa; phylum Chordata; class Actinopteri; order Salmoniformes; family Salmonidae; genus Oncorhynchus; species Oncorhynchus nerka. The sequence goes on from NC_088397.1 coordinate 34,882,223, forward strand.
TATTTACTTTGCCAGCATGGCCTTTTTTTGCCTTTACCTCCCTTATCTCACCTCATTTGCTCACATTGTATATAGACTTGTTTATACTATATTATTGACTGTATGTTTGTTTTACACCATGTGTAACTCTGTGTCGTTGTATGTGTCAAACTGCTTTGCTTTATCTTGGCCAGGTCGCAATAGTAAATGAGAACTTGTTCTCAACTTGCCTACTTGGTTAAATAAAGGTGAAATATATATATATATTTTTTAAGGCTTTGGAGGGAGTTGAAAGTCCGTGTTGCCCAGCAACAGTCCCAAAACAGCACTTCTCTAGAGGAGATCTGCATGGAGGAATGGGCCAAAATACCAGCAACAGTGTGTGAAATCCTTGTGAAGACTTACAGAAAAAGTTAGACCTCTGTCATTGCCACCAAAGGGTATATAACAAACTATTGAGACAAACTTTTGTTATTGACCAAATACTTATTTTCCACCATAATTTGCAAATAAATTCATTAAAAATCCTACAATGTGATTTTCTGGATTTTTTTTCTCCTTTTGTGTGTCATAGTTGAAGTGTACCTATGATGATAACTACAGGCCTCTCTCATATTTTTAAGTGGGAGAACTTGCACAATTGGTGGCTGACTAAATACTTTTTTTGCCCCACTGTATGTATATATATATATATATATATATATATATATATATATATAACATAAATATTGAAAGATAAATGGCATCGACATACAATTCAATGTAAAATAGAAGAACATATTGGAGAAAGCACTAGCCAATACAGTACTGCCATACAGTAACAGTACTGCCATTCAGACCTAATGTCATATTTCAAGATATCTTTGTACACAAATGGTTTAATATTTTGCTGTGTGGCAATAGTGTGTTTGGATTTTGAAGGGCATTTATACAAAAGAGGTAGTCTAGACACTGTATTAATACCATTATGCATTTGAATCCCATCAACAGCTACCATCTAAGATATTAATTTCCCTTCACAAGGGGACGTACATGTAACGTTTCCAAAATGGGATAGTATTGCCCATGTAACGTTTCCAAAATGGGATAGTATTGTCCATGTAACGTTTCCAAAATGGGATAGTATTGTACATGTATCGTTTCCAAAATGGGAAAGTATTGTACAGGATAGTATTGTACATGTAACGTTTCCAAAATGGGATAGTATTGTACATGTAACGTTGTTACCCCTTGTGAGTGAATAGTATTGCATGCTGTAGCAGACTATATAAAGAGGAAGACCTCCATTGACGATTCAGTTCGTTGAAACATCTCGTCTGGACAGGTCACCGTCCTTAGTTAGTTAACGTTAGCTAGTTCATTACCACAATAGTGAGAACTGCTCTACATTGGAAACTTACGTTAATGAGTCTAAAGCCAAGTTGGCTTTATGGAAACGATATACAATATATAGGAAAGAAAATAGTGGAGGGAAATAATCCAAACCTAGTTGTGCCTAGTTAGGACATAACGTTGTCTAGCTATATAACGGTACTGTACTGTAGCTCATACAACGCCGACGGTCAAACCCGGCTTTCTAATATTTACGGTAATTAACTATAGTAACGTTATGGAAGATGTTCACATAAAACCATCATTGTCTTCGTTATTCATTATTAGTATGTTATATTATTATATAAAGTATTTCGAGACATATTCAGAGCCAAACATCAACCCAACTTAACCTGTTTAACTGTTGTCGCATTCAAACGTGTCACCATCCTTTTCAGTTGTAATTGTGAAGTTCCCGGAAGAAGTCCAGCAACAACGGAGGTTCCTCGATGAACCCACCTGCTAACAAGTGCTTTGAAGAACCTTTTGGGGCTGCTTTTCATTGACCAAGAACCCTACGGTTCTTAGGGGATCTGAGAACAACTCCAGTTGAACCCTTCATTTTTAGAGTGTAGTCGGCTCTATTTACTCTCAGATTCAAACATGCTGATTAGCATCAACGATCAAGTCAGCTGCTGCTGCTCCAACACAGTATGAGGTGAGACGGTGAACTGACATTGAACTGGGCAGTCAGCTGCTGCTGCTCCAATACAGTATGAGGCGAGACGGTGAACTGACGTTGAACTGGGCAGTCAGCTGCTGCTCCAATACAGTATGAGGTGAGACTTTGAACTGATGTTGAACTGGGCAGTCAGTCATTCATTTTGAGCACGCACCCCTGAGGGGCCCCTGTGTTGAGGATCAGCGTGGCGGATGTGTTGTTACCTACCCTTAAAAATCATGAGCTTGCGCACACCCAGAAAAAATAGTTTGTGTGGAGGTGCTGACTAATGGCGAATAAACTATAAACTATCAAAATAAAGTCTCTCCATGTATAAACTCCCAGCAATTTAATGGGTTTTTACCAATGTTTCTGCATCACTGTGCCTTCTTCAGGGTGATATCATGAATACTTGAACCAGGTTATGTGTACAGACAGTGCAATTAGTGTAACCAATGACAATAGTGAGGGGTGTGTCATAATGATTAAGTTAATGAAAATGAATTTGGGAAACTGTAAAAAAATAGTATATGGCATATTAAATATATTACGCTATTGTTATCATATAGAAACATCATGGAATATTGTATATCATATTAAATATATTACTCTATTGTTTTCATATAGAAACATCATGGAATATTGTACATCATATTAGCATCAACATACATTATTGTTACATTCAATTTCACATAATAAGGATATTTCATATTTTCAAGTTCAGAAGTCAGAACCCATCACCTGCTATGTAAAAGAGACAGAATAATGCACAATGGTCAATGCTATCTGGGATCCTTGGGACATCTCTACACTAAACCCTAACCTTAAACGTTTTAAATATCAACTTCAATGGGCTAGGGACGTCCCAAGGATGTATCTCTACCTGAAAGTACATGATCCAAGTGATTGATAGTTCATATTCAGCAGTCATAAAGCCTTATTTACTTTATTGAACTACTAAAATTGTGAGTTTGTCAGACAGCAGCTCTACACTTTATCGACTGATTTATCCATTCATCCTTCCATCCCTCCTCAGCCTTCCTCTCCTCTGAAGACCCAGTGAGGGTGGAGCTCAGTCAGAAAGCTGTTGAGGGACTGGTTATGAAGAACACTTCTAGAGACAGAGAGGTGAGAGGTCACAGATGGTAAATATTTATGTCCCCTTAGCAGTTCATCACGTAAGCAAAAGGGAATATGTTCCATTATCTATGTTTATTTACATTAGTGCCACTGCCTGTTCAGTCCGCTATCATCCAGAAGGCGAGGTCAGTACAGGTGCATCAAAGTTGGGACCGAGAGACAGAAGCTGTTTTTTCATCACTAACACAGAGAGGCTGCTGCCTACATACACAGACTTGAAATCATTGTTACATATTACATTTAAGTCATTTAGCAGACGCTCTTATCTGACATTACTCATCTCATATGTATATACTGTATTCTATCCTATACTATTGTATCAGTCTATGCAGCTCTGACATTGCTCATCCATATATTTATATATTCTTATTCCATTACTTAGATTTGTGTGTATTAGGTATTTGTTGTGAAATTGTTAGATATTACTGCACTGTTGGAGCTAGGAACAGCAAGCATTTCGCTACACCCGCAATAACATATGATTTGATTTATTATGAAGGTCACTTGTGTAAAATTTACTTTTCCCCACTGCGTATGCATATTCAGTGGTCCTGCAACTTCCAATGTCAAAGGCCCATCCTGGTAGATCTGAACCTAATGCAGCTTGGAGTGATCAGATGATGGAAGTCACATTTAGGTGCCAGGTGTAACTGAGGCTATAGATGCTCCATATCCATTACTTTGAGTGTTTGATAATATGACTAAATGTGTTTCTGTGTTGCAGGTGCAGTCAATAAATGGAACGACAAGACCACGACATAAGCAGAGCTGTGGGAGACCACCTCAAGCCCCTGGTAGAGCCGGGGGTGGTGTTTACCACTCCACCACACCTTCAGCAGGCTGGAAAAGTGGGATTGATACTGTTTTACATACTAAGATGGACCAAGAGTCTGTTGATTGGTCAGTCATTGGGTTTTGCAATATGTTCAAATCAAATCAAGCTTTATTTATACAGCACATTTCAGACATGGATGCAACACAGGAAATAAACTGAAATATTTAGTACACAAACATAAGAGGATAAAAAAAAAAACTTAAAGACAAATGAGCATCCTAAGGAAATGTCATTGATTAAAATGTTAAAATATCCAACCCAAAATATTAGCTTGTTTTTTAGGAGGGGTTTTGAAAGACACTATGGGGGTGTCCACTGGAAGTTGACTAGTAACAACAACAGGGACCTAAAAGACACCCACCATGAGACCCACTAAATCTGCCAAAGAAGAGGAAAACTAAAGAAAAACCCACACCAAACTTAGACAGGAAGCAAACCGAAAAGGTCGATTGACTAAAGGTGTTGACTCTCCACATCTATCAAGACAACTGGAGCACTGGGCCAGACACTCTAAAATAGAACCTGGACCAGCTCAGGTGAAACACCTTCCCACTAACGAGATGGACAAGCTAGCACAGGTGTAACACATACTGACTAACGAGGTGACACCAATCGGTGCGTCCTACGCGCTAACGAGCTATACGCGCTAAAGTCCAACCTCAAAACATAAATGGAAAAACCAAAGACTGTAACAGCGTAAAAGAATGCGCACCACCAACAGAAAACATCTTCCATTTCACAATATAATCAACTACAATGCTTCACCTTCACCAATATAAACATGGTGTCTACATTTACATTCAACAATTAAAAACAAGAAAAAAAAGGGAATTTTTCCCTTCCTAAAACCCACTAGCTTCTAGAACTCCCGTCCCCTTGGAACGAGCCCAAACAAAACTCATCTCCAATACGGAAATTCTAAATAATTTGTGATCCATGGAACGCACTGGCTAAACACAAAACACAAATCTTTTTGACTGCCCAACCTTGAGACAATCAGAAACCAAGTTGTCCTCACCATGGACACAAGCACCAAAACCCCTGTTGTTTTGACAAGTAGCAATAAATCACTGATATCGATTAGAGGGGAAATCAGGTTGTACTTGCTGTTGAAACTAACATCTAAAAAAAACATGGAAATGGGTTTCGAGGACAACCTGCAGAAGACAGTCAGCTACATTTGGGAGTGATGCATTTAAATGTAGGGGTCGCTAAACAAAGGAACGCAACACTTATTTGTCATAACTCATCCCGATATCATGTTAAAATCAATTGTGCGAGGAGGGAGATGAGTTTGCACGTCCTGTTAAAACTAACAGCTCAAAAACCACACGGAATCAGGGAGTAATGTGTATATCACTGGTTAGAGAACAATTTGTAGAAAACAGCTAGATACATTTTGAAGTGTTGCATTTCGATTCAAGTGGGTCACCAACATTGTAAGTGTAACACAACTCTTTTTGTGTTAGTCACTTTTTGTTAAATCACATAAATAGTACTCTTCCATTTCAGAGCCTGGATTTTCCCCCTGAGGCTAATATCCATATGTTGAAATCAAATGATAAGGGGCACACGTTTAGGCTTCTACATTGTGACATTATTAAAATACTCCTACTACAAAGTGTTAACATTCAACATTAATTAATTGATATCATGAAACAACTCCTTCATGTATTTTCTGATGTTTGATCAGACACCTTTTATCAGAGTATCTCTTGTCACATTGATTACAGCTATAAGGTTTCTCTCCTGTGTGTGTTCTCTGGTGTAAAGTAAGCTGGCCAGATGTAGCAAAACTCTTCCCACATTGATCACAGCTATACGGTTTCTCTCCCGTGTGTGTTCTCCGGTGTGATATCATGCCGCTTAGCTGAGTAAAACTCTTCCCACATTGATCACAGGTATAAGGCTTCTCTCCTGTGTGTGTTCTCTGGTGTCGAGTCAGAATGCTGGATGTATTAAAACTCTTCCCACATTTATTACAGCTATAAGATTTATCTCCTGTGTGTGTTCTCTGGTGTTGAGTCAGGCTGCTAGATGAGGAAAAACTCTTCCCACATTGACCACAGATATAAGATTTCTCTCCCGTGTGTGTTCTCTGGTGTTGAGTCAGGCTGCTAGATGAGGAAAAACTCTTCCCACATTGACCACAGATATAAGATTTCTCTCCTGTGTGTGTTCTCTGGTGTACTTTTAGATTGCCAGATTGAGCAAAACTCTTCCCACATTGAGTACAGCTATGAGGTTTCTCTCCTGTGTGTGTTCTCTGGTGTGACATCAGGCTGCTTAGGCTAATAAAACTCTTCCCACATTCATTACAGCTATATGGTTTATCTCTTGTCTGTGTTCTCTGGTGTGATATCAGACTGCTTAGGTGAGTAAAACTCTTCCCACATTCATTACAGCTATACGGTTTCTCTCCTGAGTGTGTCCTCTGGTGTGATATCAGGCTGCTTAGCTGAGTAAAACTCTTTCCACATTGAGTACAGCTAAAAGGTTTCTCTCCTGTGTGTGTTCTATGGTGTATCTTCAGATGGTTAGATGTAAAGAAACTCTTCCCACACTGAGTACAGCTATACGATTTTTCTCCTGTGTGTGTTCTTTGGTGTACAATAAGATGGCTAGATGTATCAAAACTCTTCCCACATTCATCACAGCTATACGTTTTTTCTCGTTTCTCTCCTGTGTGTGTTCTCTGGTGTGATATCAGGGTGCTCAGCCGAGTAAAACTCTTCCCACATATACCACAGCTACAGATATAAGATTTCTTTCCTGTGTGTGTTCTCTGGTGTGATATCAGGCTGGTTGAATGAGTAAAACTCTTCCCACATTGAGTACAGCTATAAGGTTTCTCCACTGTGTGTATTCTCTGATGAATTTGAATGCCTGCTGAGGATGTGAGTCTCTTCCCACCGTCAGAGCAGCAGTGAGATTTCTTCCCTGTGGATCTCTGCAGGTGTTTCTTGAGGTGTTCTGATGTGGAGATAAACTTCTCTGCCTTGTCAGCATCATGAGGTTGTTGAGGCTCCCCAGAGGATCCACAATAGTCACGTCTCTCTCCTGTGTGAACAACAAAGTCAGACAGATGGTTAAAGGTCCACAACAGTGGAAATCCACTGTAAAAAGTGATGCCAACAGCGTAGCTATGAAGTTGTACAACAATTGACGTCTGTAATGAATGTCATGATTATTTGACATTTGTCTTAAAATGAGCAAGAACAGTCATATTTTGTCTTGTTTTCTTATTAGTAGTAACATCAAGGATTGTAGGCTAGAAATAAGTTATTAATGTTGTTGAAACTGTAAGCGGTGTGCCAGGCGACTTTTGGTCTCCAATATAGGCCCCTTTCTGTGTTTAATAAAATTGCGGCACGGGGGCGATGCAAATGCGATTTGGTTGTAGAAACTCCTCCCTGCTAATGAGGAAACCGATAGTTATGGGTGTAGTATATCTACTAATGAGGAAACCACTAGTTATGGGTGTAGTATATCTGGTAATGAGGAAACCACTAGTTATGGGTGTAGTATATTTGGTAATGAGGAAACCACTAGTTATGGGTGTAGTATATCTGGTAATGAGGAAACCACTAGTTATGGGTGTAGTATATCTGGTAATGAGGAAACCACTAGTTATGGATGTTGTATATCTGGTAATGAGGAAACCACTAGTTATGGATGTTGTATATCTGGTAATGAGGAAACCACTATTTATGGATGTAGTATATCTGGTAATGAGGAAACCATTAGTTATGGATGTAGTATATCTGGTTATGAGGAAACCACTAGTTATGGATGTAGTATATCTGGTAATGAGGAACCCACTAGTTATGGATGTGGTATATCTGGTTGTAGGAAACTCCTCCCTGCTAATTAGGAAACCAGACACTTCAGAACAAACTTCCTTTAGATGTTTTGGGGGAAACAATGTTACTATGGTTACTTTTGTTCCATGTTGTGAATGTTATCCAATGTGTTACTATGGTTACTGTTGTTCCATGTTGTGAATGTTATCCAATGTAATACTATGGGTTATAGCAGTATGGCCTAATAATTTGACATAAATTAACTTATGAATATTTTTGGTTGATACTTCAAGGAGTCTTTGTTAGAGGAAATTATAGTTGAAATTATTAATTATGTATACAGTATTGATTAAAACCATTTATTCTGATACTATTATGTTATGATATGAAATGTATGGGCTCTTGGTTAAGCTGTTACTGAAAATGTTAGTAAAAACAAATTAATTGTCTGTACCTTGCAGAGTTTAGGGGGGAGAGATGAGATAGCTTTTCAGACAGATAAGAATGTTTGGGTTGTGTTCCATTAGTGGAGAAAAGTATATATTTTAGACAGTGTGGAATGTATTTTTATGAGGGGAGTAGAAGAAGGTTTCCTGACCTGTAGACACTGATATATTGGGGGGATGGAAGAGAGTGTGTGAAACTGATGATGTCATTTTATGTTCTCTCTTTAAAATGTAATGTTCTTTGTATTTTGGGGCAGTACTCACTTGAATTAAACGCTGTTTACCTGGCTTTTAAGACTGGTCTCGATCTACTTCATGCATAATTAATGAACTTACACCTCATTAATGAATTAGAACCGAGTGCGAATTTGGTTTTGGCTACAAAATACATAGGAATCTAGAATTCCTCTATCAGTCTTACAATTCAAAATCAGAAAGCCTAATTATCCTTGGTATAACCTTAAAACAGTACTATACCGGGGAAGCCCTTCATGTTGGAGGGTGTTTCTACAGTACTATACTGGGGAAGCCCTTCATGATGGAGGGTGGTTCTACAGTACTATACCGGGGAAGCCCTTCATGATGGAGAGTGTTTCTACAGTACTATACCGGGGAAGCCCTTCATGTTGGAGGGTGTTTCTACAGTACTATACCGGGGAAGCCCTTCGTGATGGAGGGTGTTTCTACAGTACTATACCGGGGAAGCCCTTCATGATTGGAGGGTGTTTCTACAGTACTGTACTGGGGAAGCCCTTCATGTTGGAGGGTGTTTCTACAGTACTATACTGGCGAAACCCTTCGTGTTATTTAAACCTTCTTAAAACAATTCCACATAGCTTTGAAGGACCTCCCCCTCAGACAAGGCTTAGGCTATAATGGGTTAAACTATCTGAAACTTACATTACTCTGAGACTAGTTATCCTGGGATCTTACATTACCCTGAGACTATTTATCCTGGGATCTTACATTACTCAGACTAGTTATCCTGGGGAATAGTTTTAATAAATTTGCAAAAAATCTAAACCTGTTTTTGCTTTTGAATTAAGGGGTATTGTGATGGCATTATGGGGTATTGTGATGGCATTATGGTGTATTGTGTGAAGATTGATGGGGATTTAAAAATAATAATCAATTTTAGAGTAAAGGGATGCACCGATATTACATTTTTGGCCAATATTTTCCTTGCCCCAAAAAACAATACCGATAACCGATATTTACAATTTTTGTGGCCTTTTAAGCATTCTAGTACAGTTAAAAAGTTAAACACACACACAGACGCAGCGGTCTAAGTCACTGCATCTCAGTGCAAGAGGCGTCACTACAGTGCCTGGTTCCAATCCAGGCTGTATCACATCCGGCTGTGATTGGGAGACCCACAGTAGTTGTCTGTTATTGGTGTAGAGCGGACGACAAAGGAGAGGGATCCCACAGTAGCTGTCTGTTATTGGTGTAGTGAGGAAGACAAAGAAGAGGGATCCCACAGTAGTTGTCTGTTATTGGTGTAGAGGGGACGACAAAGGAGAGATCCCACATGTGGATAGGAAGATACAGTGGGGCAAAAAAGTATTTAGTCAGCCACCAATTGTGCAAGTTCTTCCATTTAAAAAGATGAGAGAGGCCTGTAATTTCCATTATAGGTACACTTCAACTATGACAGACAAAATGAAAAGAAAAAATCCAGAAAATCACATTATAGGATTTTTAATGAATGTATTTGCAGATTATGGTGGAAAATAAGTATTTGGTCACCTACAAACAAGCAAGATTTCTGGCTCTCACATACCTGTAACTTCGTCTTTAAGAGGCTCCTCTGTCCTCCACACGTTACCTGTATTAATGGCACCTGTTTGAACTTGTTATCAGTATAAAAGACACCTGTCCACAACCTCAAGACAGTCACACTCCAAACTCCACTATGGCCAAAACCAAAGATCTGTCAAAGGACACCAGAAACAAAATTGTAGACCTGCATCAGGCTGGGAAGACTGAATCGACAATAGGTAAGCAGCTTGGTTTGAAGAAATCAACTGTGGGAGCAATTATTAGGAAATGGAAGACATACAAGACCACTGATAATCTCCCTCAATCTGGGGCTCCACGCAAGATCTCACCCCGTGGGGTCAAAATGATCACAACCACACGGGGGGACCTAGTGAATGACCTGCAGAGAGCTGGGACGAAAGTAACAAAGCCTACCATCATTAACACACTACGCCGCCAGGGACTCAAATCCTGCAGTGCCAGACGTGTCCCCCTTCTTAAGCCAGTACATGTCCCCCTTCTTAAGCCAGTACATGTCCAGGCCCGTCTGAAGTTTGCTAGAGAGCATGTGGATGATCCAGAAGAAGATTGGGAGAATGTCATATGTCATATGGTCAGATGAAACAAAAATATAACTTTTTGGTAAAAACTCAACTCGTCGTGTTTGGAGGACAAACAATGCTGAGTTGCATCCAAAGAACACCATACCTACTGTGAAGCATGGGGGTGGAAACATCATGCTTTTTGGGGCTGTTTTTCTGCAAAGGGACCAGGACGACTGATCCGTGTAAAGGAAAGAATAAATGGGGCCATGTATCGTGAGATTTTGAGTGAAAACCACCTTCCATCAGCAAGGGCATTGAAGATGAAACATGGCAGGGTCTTTCAGCATGACAATCATCCCAAACACACCGCCCAGGAGTGGCTTCGTAAGAAGCATTTCAAGGTCCTGGAGTGGCCTAGCCAGTCTCCAGATCTCAACCCCATAGAAAATCTTTGGAGGGAGTTGTAAGTCCGTGTTGCCCAGGAACAGCCCCAAAACATCACTGCTCTGGAGGAGATCTGCATGGAGGAATGGGCCAAAATACAAGCAACAGTGTGTGAAAACCTTGTGAAGACTTACAGAAAACATTGGACCTCTGTCATTGCCAACAAAGGGTATATAACAAAGTATTGAGATAAACTTTTGTTATTGACCAAATACTTATTTTCCACCAAAATTTGCAAATAAATTCATAAAAAAATCCTACAATATGATTTTCTGGATTTTTTCTCTCTCATGTTGTCTGTCATAGTTGAAGTGTACCTATGATGAAAATTACAGGCCTCTCATCGTTTTAAGTGGGAGAACTTGCACAATTGGTGGCTGACTAAATACTTTTTTGCCCCACTGTACATATTATCATTATTACTGGAAAATATTCTTTTAAAATCCAGGAATTTTACAACTTTAGCTCTCTAGGTCAAACCAGTAGGCTACAGTAAGTTGTATCTCTCTAGGTCATGCCAATAGGTTGTATCTCTCTAGGTCATGCCAGTAGGTTACAGTAGGTTGTAACTTTCTAGGTCATGCCAGTAGGTTACAGTAGGTTGTAACTCTCTAGGTCATGCCAGTAGGTTACAGTAGGTTGTAACTTTCCAGGTCATGCCAGTAGGTTACAGTAGGTTGTAACTCTCTAGGTCATGCCACTAGGCTACAGTAGGTTGTAACTCTCTAGGTCATGCCAGTAGGTTGTATCTCTCTAGGTCATGCCAGTAGGTTACAGTAGGTTGTAACTCTCTCTCTAGGTCATGCCAGTAGACTACAGTAGGTTCTATCTCTCTAGGTCATGCCTGTCGGTTACAGTAGGTTGTATATCTCCAGATCATGCCAGTAGGTTACAGTAGGTTGTAACTCTCTAGGTCATGCCAGTAGGTTAGAGTAGGTTGTAACTTTCTAGGTCATGTCAGTAGGTTACAGTAGGTTGTATCTCTCTAGGTCAAGCCAGTAGGTTGTAACTCTCTAGGTCATGTCAGTAGGTTACAGTAGGTTATATCTCTCTAGGTCATGCCAGTAGGCTACAGTAGGTTGTATCTCTCTAGGTCAAGCCAGTAGGCTACAGTAGGTTTTATCTCTGTGGGTCATGCCAGTGGATTACAGTAGGATGTATCTCTCTAGGTCATGCCAGTAGGTTACAGTAGGTTGTAACTCTCTAGGTCATGTCAGTAGGTTACAGTAGGTTATATCTCTCTAGGTCATGCCAGTAGGCTACAGTAGGTTGTATCTCTCTAGGTCATGCCAGTAGGTTACAGTAGGTTGTAACTTTCCAGGTCATGCCAGTAGGTTACAGTAGGTTGTAACTCTCTAGGTCATGCCACTAGGCTACAGTAGGTTATATCTCTCTAGGTCATGCCAGTAGGCTACAGTAGGTTGTATCTCTCTAGGTCAAGCCAGTAGGCTACAGTAGGTTTTATCTCTGTGGGTCATGCCAGTGGATTACAGTAGGATGTATCTCTCTAGGTCATGCCATTAGGTTACAGTAGGTTGTATCTCTCTAGGTCATGCCAGTAGGCTACAGTAGGTTTTATCTCTGTGGGTCATGCCAGTGGATTACAGTAGGATGTATCTCTCTAGGTCATGCCAGTAGGTTACAGTAGGTTGTAACTCTCTAGGTCATGTCAGTAGGTTACAGTAGGTTATATCTCTCTAGGTCATGCCAGTAGGCTACAGTAGGTTGTATCTCTCTAGGTCAAGCCAGTAGGCTACAGTAGGTTTTATCTCTGTGGGTCATGCCAGTGGATTACAGTAGGATGTATCTCTCTAGGTAATGCCATTAGGTTACAGTAGGTTGTATCTCTCTAGGTCATGCCAGTAGGCTACAGTAGGTTATATCTCTCTAGGTCATGCCAGTAGGCTACAGTAGGTTGTAACTCTCTAGGTCATGCCAGTAGGTTACATTAGGTTGCATACAAGTGGATTTATCTCTATAGGCCATGCCAGTAGGTTACAGTTGGTTATATCTCTCTAGGTCATGCCAGTAGGCTACAGTAGGTTGTATCTCTCTAGGTCATGCCAGTAGGCTACAGTAGGTTGTATCCAAGTGGAAACAATTATCAATTTAATGTGGAAAGTGTTGAATTTGGTCAACAACAAAATGAAAGGCTTATTTGATGCGTGAAGTTTACTTGAACCAACAGAAGTTTCGTAATGCTTAAGTTATGTGGACACGTGGTATACCGACAACTTTGATAGAAAAGCTATAGGAGTTGTCTCCAGATCGCTATGCATATTCATGCTAGTAGCTTAGCATCTCTCTCCATTGAATACAGGCGGTTGACGACAACAACCCTCATAAAATATAAACAATAGATTACAATAAAAATATGAATCCACCATACCAAAGACAGGATAGGCGGAGCTAGACAACCCGCAGTGCCCCTTTGTGGACATCAACTCCCCTTGTTATGGCTGAGACATCTTGTCAGTATATCCATAAACTTTGGTGTAGCCAATCAAACTCACATGGCACGGTGTGTAGTAAAACATCACTACATGCCGTGCCCCCCAGTCTGCGGTCAGCAGATTGACCCTTCTCAAATAGATATATTAAGTCACTTTTTGGAAACGGAACGGAGAAAACAAGGGGTAGCCCTGCTCTCTACGTCGTCTGATTCTAGACATATCTGTCATCATCCTAGGGCCCTCCGTTGAAGAGGTATTGACGAGCCAACTCCGAATATCCAAAGTTAAAAACTAATTTAAGGCGGTACTTACTGGTGTTAATCAGATCTCCTATCTCCACCTCTTCATCTTTCAATGTGACAGTAATTTCCCCTTCCATCTTCACTCCAAAAACTGCATCCTCCCCTTTCTCTTCCTCCTCTTCTTTCACTGAAACGTCTTTCTCTTCTTCTTTCACTGTCACAGCCTCACCCTCTACTTCTTGTTTTACTGTGACATCCTCTTCTTCCTTTTCCTCTTTCACGATAATGTTCAGCCCCAGAGCTTCTTTCTCCGTCCAGCAAACCTCTTCTTTAACAGGAGGGGAGAAGTTTAGGGAGCTCATGGTCGGGGATGTTAGCTAGCTATCATTAGCGACTAGGCTAGTGCTAACTTAACAGGCCAGATACTATAGCTGACTAATACAAAATAACGTAATATTAAATTAAATAGGTTAACAAGTAGATACAACAGAAGTGTGTCTAAAACACAGTAGCTAATATAGACAGAAAGCGTATAAATAGGTTGAATCGTTCTGCTATGTTGTCTAGCAAGCTACAGAGGTGGTTGACGAGCTGTTTCTGAAGAACCGTCCATTAGATTAAACGTCACGCTGACAGCGTCGCCTGAAAGACGCACATCGCCGTCTGCTGACTGGAGGGGAAACGCAGTTGAGGATCATATTTTATTTTCAGACAAAGATTATTTTAAATGGATTTAATTAAATAATACTATTATTTTGAGACACACAAAGACCTGAATGTGTTGATTGATTAGTGTGAATAAAAAAGGTTTACTACAGCACATTTAAGGCAGTTTCATTAAGTCTAACTAAATCCAAATAATTAGCTAGCTACTGTCAGTCTTTTCTGCTCCAACATGGTATAACAATACCTCATGTAGATGTATATAATGAACAGACTTGGTCTATACTGGTCCTACATGGTGTAACAATACATCATGTAGATGTATATAATGAACAGACTTGGTCTATACTGCTCCTACATGGTGTAACAATACATCATGTAGATGTATGTAATGAACAGACTAGGTCTATACTGGTCCTACATGTTGTAACAATACATCATGTAGATGTATATAATGAACAGACTGGGTTTATACTGCTCCTACATGGTGTAACAATACATCATGTAGATGTATATAATGAATAGACTGGGTTTATACTGCTCCTACATGGTGTAACAATACATCATGTAGATGTACAGTACCGTTCAAAAGTTTGGGGTCACTTAGAAATGTCCTTGTCTTTGAAAGAAAAAAATAATAATACAAATAATTTATAAAAACCTGTTTTTGCTTTGTCATTATGGGGTATTGTGTGTAGATTGATGAGGGGAAAAAATAATTTAATCCATTTTAGAATAAGGCTGTAATGTAACAAACTGTGGAAAAAGTGAAGGGGTCTGAATACTTTCCAAATGCGCTGTATATATAGGGGCAGTTCTTAGTGACATCACTTCCTGAAACAGGAGGTACAAATATATAACATAGGTTCACAATATCAACATTCAATGTATCAAAATATATGACCAAGCTGGAAGTGTAAACACCAGCCCAGCCACAATCCTAGAGGTTCACTGATGATTAACCTCCTCCTTCACACCTGACTCCTGATGATCAACCTCCTCCTTCACATCTGACTCCTGATGATCAACCTCCTCCTTCACATCTGACTCCTGATGATCAACCTCCTCCTTCACATCTGATTCCTGATGATCAACCTCCTCCATCACATCTGACTACAGTGATCAATCCAGAGTGTCTTCTTTTTTGGGGACTCCCGATGGACGACGTCATCCAATAGGCCGTCATCACCACCGCCCACAAGTTAATAGTCATTCAGGTTATCAATAGGAAGAACATTGGCAATATATCCTGTCTGGTGACTTGTCTCGTTTAATGGATTTAAATTGGCAGGTGTAAAAAAAACTCAGTTGATTTCAAACAGAGGAAAAACTTTTGGAATTCTTCAACTGTATCAAAGTCTGTGGCCTGTGATGTTGGGACAAATGATAGTCCCTTATTATACAAGAGGCATAATTCACAAATTCTACAGCACAACGGCAGAGTCATGTCTTAAGTGTAAAACGAACAATGACTCAATAATCCTTCTGGGAATGTTATGTCATAAAGTTATGGGAGGAGTTAGAAAGTTGGCTGTCACAGGTACAGTTATACAATGTAAAATTACTTTTAATCTGTCTGTGTAATGAGATACCCCAGAGTTGGACAATACCTTTCTCGTCAATCATCTTAAAAATTATACTTTATTAATACCTGGAAATCAACCAATCCTCTGTTGTTAATTCAATAGAAAGGTCAAATGCTTTATTATTTAAAAGTTTAAAGTGACGGAGAGAAATAAAATGGTGCTGATGCTGGTCTGGGCAGGTGTGATGTAGTTAATGGAGATGGAGGTGTGTTCTAGTGGGGCTGGGAAGGTGTGATGTAGTTCATGGAGATGGAGGTGTGTTCTAGTGGGTCTGATGTAGTTAATGGAGATGGGGCTGTGTTCTAGTGGGTCTGGGTAGGTGTGATGTAGTTAATGGAGATGGGGATGGGTTCTAGTGTGTCTGGGCAGGTGTGATGTAGTTAATGGAGATGGAGGTGTGTTCTAGTGGGTCTGGGCAGGTGTGATGTAGTTAATGGAGATGGAGGACCTTGCATCCATGACAGTGCATGTGCTTGACCGGTGAGCGCGTTCTTTTAAGATGTAGAGCCGCAAGCTAGCTCGAGGACGCGCTCTTTGAAAGGAGGGTTTATAAGCACGGAAATCGATTTTGCCGCATGAGCATGCTTTTGCGGCACAGTCGATAGTGCGCCGGACCTCGGGCTCGAAGGTCGAGGGTTCGAGACCTGCTCCCTGCCTGTTTCATTGAAATATAAAGGGAGGCTTACTTGACACCAAACCAACAACAGTAGTTACTAAAACATAAATGTACAATGTAAAATGTTGATTTAATTTTAATTTAATTTTATTTCACCTTTATTTAACCAGGTAGGCAAGTTGAGAACAAGTTCTCATTTACAATTGCGACCTGGCCAAGATAAAGCAAAGCAGTTCGACAGATACAACGACACAGAGTTACACATGGAGTAAAACAAACATACAGTCAATAATACAGTATAAAGAAGTCTATATACAATGTGAGCAAATGAGGTGAGAAGGGAGGTAAAGGCAAAAAAGGCCATGGTGGCAAAGTAAATACAATATAGCAAGTAAAACACTGGAATGGTAGTTTTGCAATGGAAAATGTGCAAAGTAGAAATAAAAATAATGGGGTGCAAAGGAGCAAAATAAATAAATACATTAAATACAGTTGGGAAAGAGGTAGTTGATTGGGCTAAGTTATAGGTGGGCTATGTACAGGTGCAGTAATCTGTGAGCTGCTCTGACAGTTGATGCTTAAAGCTAGTGAGGGAGATAAGTGTTTCCAGTTTCAGAGATTTTTGTAGTTCGTTCCAGTCATTGGCAGCAGAGAACTGGAAGGAGAGGCGGCCAAAGAAAGAATTGGTTTTGGGGGTGACTAGAGAGATATACCTGCTGGAGCGTGTGCTACAGGTGGGAGATGCTATGGTGACCAGCGAGCTGAGATAAGGGGGGACTTTACCTAGCAGGGTCTTGTAGATGACATGGAGCCAGTGGGTTTGGCGACGAGTATGAAGCGAGGGCCAGCCAACGAGAAAGTACAGGTCGCAATGGTGGGTAGTATATGGGGCTTTGGTGACAAAACGGATTGCACTGTGATAGACTGCATCCAATTTGTTGAGTAGGGTATTGGAGGCTATTTTGTAAATGACATTGCCAAAGTCGAGGATTGGTAGGATGGTCAGTTTTACAAGGGTATGTTTGGCAGCATGAGTGAAGGATGCTTTGTTGCGAAATAGGAAGCCAATTCTAGATTTAACTTTGGATTGGAGATGTTTGATATGGGTCTGGAAGGAGAGTTTACAGTCTAACCAGACACCTAAGTATTTGTAGTTGTCCACGTATTCTAAGTCAGAGCCGTCCAGAGTAGTGATGTTGGACAGGCGGGTAGGTGCAGGTAGCGATCGGTTGAAGAGCATGCATTTAGTTTTACTTGTATTTAAGAGCAATTGGAGGCCACGGGAGGAGAGTTGTATGGCATTGAAGCTTGCCTGGAGGGTTGTTAACACAGTGTCCAAAGAAGGGCCGGAAGTATACAGAATGGTGTCGTCTGCGTAGAGGTGGATCAGAGACTCACCAGCAGCAAGAGCGACCTCATTGATGTATACAGAGAAGATAGTCGGTCCAAGAATTGAACCCTGTGGCACCCCCATAGAGACTGCCAGAGGTCCGGACAGCAGACCCTCCGATTTGACACACTGAACTCTATCAGAGAAGTAGTTGGTGAACCAGGCGAGGCAATCATTTGAGAAACCAAGGCTGTCGAGTCTGCCGATGAGGATGTGGTGATTGACAGAGTCGAAAGCCTTGGCCAGATCAATGAATACGGCTGCACAGTAATGTTTCTTATCGATGGCGGTTAAGATATAGTTTAGGACCTTGAGCGTGGCTGAGGTGCACCCATGACCAGCTCTGAAACCAGATTGCATAGCAGAGAAGGTATGGTGAGATTCGAAATGGTCGGTAATCTGTTTGTTGACTTGGCTTTCGAAGACCTTAGAAAGGCATGGTAGGATAGATATAGGTCTGTAGCAGTTTGGGTCAAGAGTGTGTCCCCCTTTGAAGAGGGGGATGACCGCAGTTGCTTTCCAATCTTTGGGAATCTCAGACGACACGAAAGAGAGGTTGAACAGGCTAGTAATAGGGGTGGCAACAATTTCGGCAGATAATTTTAGAAAGAAAGGGTCCAGATTGTCTAGCCCGGCTGATTTGTAGGGGTCCAGATTTTGCAGCTCTTTCAGAACATCAGCTGAATGGATTTGGGAGAAGGAGAAATGGGGAAGGCTTGGGCGAGTTGCTGTTGGGGGTGCAGTGCTTTTGACCGGGGTAGGAGTAGCCAGGTGGAAAGCATGGCCAGCCGTAGAAAAATGCTTTTTGAAATTCTCAATTATGGTGGATTTATCAGTGGTGAAAGTGTTTCCTATCTTCAGTGGTTAAGGGCAGTCAGGTCTGGGGAGAACCAAGGGCTATATCTGTTCCTGGTTCTAAATTTCTTGAATGGGGCATGTTTATTTAAGATGGTTAGGAAGGCATTTAAAAAAATATCCAGGCATCCTCTACTGACGGGATGAGATCAATATCCTTCCAGGATACCCCGGCCAGGTCGATTAGAAAGGCCTGCTCGCTGAAGTGTTTCAGGGAGCGTTTTACAGTGATGAGTGGAGGTCGTTTGACCGCTGACCCATTACGGATGCAGGCAATGAGGCAGTGATCGCTGAGATCTTGGTTGAAGACAGCAGAGGTGTATTTAGAGGGGAAGTTGGTTAGGATGATATCTATGAGGGTGGCTGTGTTTAAGGCTTTGGGGAGGTACCTGGTAGGTTCATTGATAATATGTGTTAGATTGAGGGCATCAAGCTTAGATTGTAGGATGGCTGGGGTGTTAAGCATGTTCCAGTTTAGGTCGCCTAGCAGCACGGGCTCTGAAGATAGATGGGGGGCAATCAGTTCACATATGGTGTCCAGGGCACAGCTGGGGGCAGAGGGTGGTCTATAGCAGGCGGCAACGGTGAGAGACTTGTTTTTAGAGAGGTGGATTTTTAAAAGTAGAAGTTCAAATTGTTTGGGTACAGACCTGGATAGTAGGACAGAACTCTGCAGGCTATCTTTGCAGTAGATTGCAACACCGCCCCCTTTGGCAGTTCTATCTTGTCTGAAAATGTTTTTGGTGGTCTTCCTAAGCCAGCATTCAGACACAGCTAGAACATCCAGGTTGGCAGAGTGTGCTAAAGCAGTGAATAGAACAAACTTAGGGAGGAGGCTTCTAATGTTAACATGCATGAAACCAAGGCTATTACGGTTACAGAAGTCGTCAAAAGAGAGCGCCTGGGGAATAGGAGTGGAGCTAGGCACTGCAGGGCCTGATTCACCTCTACATCGCCAGAGGAACATAGGAGGAGTAGAATAAGGGTGCGGCTGAAAGCAATAAGAATTGGTTGTCTAGAACGTCTGGAACAGAGAGTAAAAGGAGGTTTCTGGGGGCGATAAAATAGCATCAAGTTATAATGTACAGACAAAGGTATGGTAGGATGTGAATACAGTGGAGGTAAACCTAGGTATTGAGTGATGAAGAGAGAGATATTGTCTCTAGAAACATCATTGAAACGAGGAGATGTCGTTGCATGTGTGGGTGGTGGAACTAATAGGTTGGATAAGGTATAGTGAGCAGGACTCGAGGCTCTACAGTGAAATAAGCCAATAAACACTAACCAGAACAGCAATGGACAAACATATTGACATTAGGAGAATCATGCTTAGTCGAGTGATCAAAAAGGTCCAGTGAGTGGAGAGGTTGGTTGGGGGTCACGGCGATTTAGACAGCTAGCCAGGCCATCGGTAGCAAGCTAGCATAGGATGGAGGTCTGTTGTTAGCCACCTCTTGCGTTCCGTCAGTAGATTAGTGGGGTTCCGTGTGGTAGAGGGGATTAATCCAAATCACACAACAACAACAAAAATAAAAACAATAGATATAGTTATAGAGGCCCAAGAAGAAAACATAATAATAATAAAAATAAATAAATTGTCTGATTGTCTATTCAGATAGCAGCCGGTAAGACAGCTAACGGTTAGCAGGCCGCAGATGGGCGTTCAGGTAACGTCGCGACGGAGGAGCCAGCCGGATCTCCTTCGGGTAGATAACGTCGGCAGTCCAGTTGTGAAGGCCCGGTGGGGCTCCGCGTAGGCAGTAAAACGGGTCCGGATAGGTGACTGCAGCCCCGGAGTGATTGATGGAACTCAGGAGTGATTGACGGAGCTGGCTAGCTCCGGAATGATTGATGTTTGCTCCGGAATCGACGAAAGCCGATAGTCACACGGATAGCAGCTAGCTAGCTGTGAGATCCGGGTATGAATGTCCAGAGAGCAGTTGAAATCCAGGGACATGGAGAGAAAAATTGGTATGGTATGTTCCGTTCCGAGCCGCGCTGCGCCGTACAAAACTGGCGATAGATTTTCGAGCTGAAGGATAGCTGATGACCACAAACCGTGGTTAGCTGAATACTAACGATTTGCCAGTAAAGAAGCTAACTAGCTTCTGAACTAGCTTCTGATTAGCTTCTGGATTAGCGTCTGGGATAGCTTCTGGCTAGCTCCTGGCTAGCTTTTGGCTTGTTTCTGGCTAGCTTCTTGGAATTTCTGGCTAGCTTCTTGGAGGATTACAGATTTGAGGTAAATAATACGTTTTTATAAATATAAATTGGCGAGGCGGGTTGCAGGAGAGTATTTTGAAGATGAGTTGATGGAAAATAAAAATAAAATGTATGTGAAAAAAGTTGTAACTATATATATATACAGGACACGACAAGACGAGGACAAAAGACGTCTGAACTGCTATGCTATCTTGGTTACTATCACTATTTTATGATGTAATGTCAACTTTATACATTTCTATCCCCGGGACCAAAAACTCATGCTTCCTACATTGAACTTGTCTGAACATTTTAATATACGTTTTATTCAACTGCGTTACCCACTCCAGTCAGCAGATTGCGGTCTGCGACTTTAAGGCGATGCTGCTGGTGTGACGTATAATCTAGTGGACGGAATGCTTCTTTTAACCGCAGCAACAGTTTGTCCGCCACCTCGGTAGCTTGCTAGACAAAATAGCCGAAACAATACATTCGTTTAGAGTCTAAACTTTAGACGCTTTAGTGTATATTAGCCACTGTGTTTTAAACCCACTTCTGTCCTCTAGTTAGTTATCCGATTTAATTTCATATTTACTGTGTTGTTGTTATTGTTATTAGTCACCTAGCGGGATGGTTAAATTAGCATTTAGCCTAGCTAGTTAACATCTCCGACCATGAGGTCACTGAGCTACTCTCCTGATAAAGAAGTGAAAGAGGAGGAGGAAGAGAAGGATGTTACAATACAAAAACAAGTAGAGGGTGAGGCCATTACCGTGAAAGAAGAAAGACGTTTCAGTGAAAGAAGAGGAAGACGTGTTCAGAGTAAAAGAAGAGGAGGATGCAGTTTTTGAAGTGAAAGAGGAGGAGGGGGAGATGACTGTCACATCGAAAAAGGAGGGGGAAGAAGAGGAGGAAACGGGATATCTGGGCCCGGTTTCCCAAAGGCATCTTAAGGCATCCAATGGTTCTAACGATGAACGTTCCCTGATTAACACTAGTAAGTACTGTATTAAAAACAGAGATATAAACTCTGCAGTTGTTGAACTGATGTTTGGTGTTAACGGGGAAATCTGCAATTGCTACATCCATATTTGGACCTTTAAATTATTTATTTATAGCCATTGATTCTTGAAGAATATAACACATGCCTCATGAGCTTAGTTCAACTGTTGTACCCCATCAGAACCCCAAATAAGCTTTTTTTTACTCCAATGTTTAGAAACAATGTAAATCAACACTGTATAGCAGGGGTCCCCAAACTTTTTCCTGTGAGGGCCACATAACTTTTCCCTTCTCTGATGGGGGGCCGGTGTCAGTTTGTAACAGAAAAAGTGTGACGATCGTAGGGGAGCTTAAAAAATTTATTGTTTTCCAGAAAGCCACACATAACCAAATAACCCTTTCCAGGTTCTTTACAGAAAAAAAGTCAGGAAACAAATAATAACACTATTAATGAAATAAATAATAACTAAATAACCCTCTCTGAGTTCTTCACAGAAAAAACAGGAAATAAATAATAACTAAATAACTCTCTCTGGGTTCTTCATAGAAAAAAAAGCCATGGAACATTAACTTTCTGTCGTGCCATGCACAATCTTAACAGATAAAAGTTCAGCTCAGTTGTCAGAGCAGAATCTCTCTGACACATATGAGCAGTCTCTTAAAGTTCTTGTGTTCCTTCCATATAATCCTTTTGTAGGTTCCAGTAGGCTTGTAGACACCGCTGTTTGCAGCTCTCTCTCATCAACTTCCCTGTGAAAACCACAAAAGAAGCAGGTTGAGAAACTGAACTAAGTGATACAGCACCTACACAGCACAATACATTTCACTACCAGTATGGTTGTAAAGATGGATTTTATCCCAGTAGATTTTATTATGATTATATTTGTTTATGCTCAGAATGACTCATTCAAGTCAGAAAAGTGAGCTTACCTATGTATGTTCATCAGTGTGAACTGTGGGCCTGCATCTGGCTGGTGAGAAGTTGAATATCAGGTTCCATTCTAGTTACAGCCAGTCTCAAGCACTGATGCAAATGTTCATCTGTCAATCTTGATCTCATCGGGGTTTTCAGCAGTTTCATGCCAGAAAAGGTTTTCTCGCAGATATACGTGCTGCCAAAAACTGTGGACATTTTCATTGCGTGTTTTTTGATGTTTGGATATGTGTCGTTTGGGAGGGCGGCATAGAAGTCAATGAGACTGTTGGGCTTGAATGCGTCTTTCAGAACATCACAGTTCTGTAACTCAGCCAACTCAAACTGATATGAAGGCTGGGCTTCATCAATGTCGGCAACAAAGGGGTTCTGAAGACGGATTTCTTTTGCATGAACATGTAGTTCACTGAATCGCACACCGAACTCCGCCTTCAGCATTTCCAGTGCTTCCACGCACTTTTCAGCTGGGAACGGGACCGCTGGGTTCTCTGTCGACAGGTTTTGGGTAGCAGGAAGATGGGCGAAGTTGCGCTTTTTCACTTGTTCCAAAAGCAGCGCTAATTTCACCTCAAATGCTTTTATGTGTGAATACATGTCGCAAATGAGTTTCCCCTCGCCTTGTAGCTGCAAGTTAAGGCTGTTAAGTATTTCTGTCACGTCTGTTAAAAATGTGAGTGCCATTTCCATTCTGGGTCGATCAGCTCTGGGACCGTTTTGTCTTTTAAATGAAGAAATGCGTTAATTTCGGGTAGCCCTCTGTGTAGTACAGCACATCTCCGTGAGTAGACTCCAGTTCAGACAGGAATTCTTGGAACTGCCTGTGTTTAAGTCCCTTTGCTCTGATGAAGTTTATGCACGACACCACAACCTTCATTACAGAATCCCACTTCAACACTTTGCAGCACAGTGCTTGCTGGTGAATTAGGCAGTGGACTCGTAGCGGGGCGGTGAGACCCCTTTTTTCCAACTCCCGGTTCATGCGTCCTATTAGACTGCGAGTTTCGCCCACCATGCTAGGAGCCCCGTCAGTCGTGATGCTAGCTAGCTTTGACCAGTCCAGGTCCAACTTCTCCATGGTTTGGCACACTTTGTCAAAAATATCCTCTCCCGTTGTAGTCCCTTTGAGACTTTGGAGGGCTGCCAGCTCCTCGCATATCTCAAAGTTTGCGCTAACTCCACGAATAAAAATGAGCAGTTGCGCTGTGTCTTGCACGTCCGTGCTCTCATCCAGTGCTAATGAAAAAAGTCAAATTCTTTCGTCTTCTGCTGCAGCTGGGCATATACATTACTCCCGATTTCTTCAACGCGTCTGGTGATTGTACTCGCCGACAGACTTACGGCATTAAATGCATCTTTCTTCTCGGGACACACCTCCTCCGCGACAGCATCCATACATTTCTTAACAAACTCTCCGTCAGTGAAAGGCTTACCGCTTCTTGCTATCAGTTTAGCAACCCGAAAGCTGGCCCGAACGGATGCCTGGTTCAGCTGAGCTTGGCGTACAAATGTATTCTGCTGAGATAGTAGTCCACTTTTTAGCTTTGAGAGTTTGTCTGCTCGTATTTGGCCTTGCAAGCTATCGTACTTGTCTTTGTGACGGGATTCATAGTGTCGGCGAAGATTGTATTCTTTGAATACCGCCACCGTCTCTTGACAGATGAGACAAACAGCCTTTTCTTTGCATTGAACAAAAAAAAAATTGTTTGTCCACTGCAGGTTAAATACCCTGCATTCTGAATCAATTTTTCTCTTACCTAACCTTTTCGCCATTATTCCGTTCTCTCTTTGACAGGGCCGGGCCTAGGATTTTTTTTCTGGAGGCCAAATAGGAAAACAATTCGATAGCGTCTCTGGTATTGTTCAGAGGGCCGGGCCAAATGTGCTGACGGGCCGTATCCGGCCCGCGGGCCGTAGTTTGGTGACCACTGCGTATAGCCTCAACATGGTTAAAACTATAATGTTGATATCATGGATGGTCTGTCCTTGCATCCATAGGTCTGTCTATGAATTTGAGAGTAGTTACATTTCTCCATTTCTCTTATTAGCAAAACAGTGGTGGCATTACAGCTTTGTTATTGTTTCAACTGCAAGTTGGTTGATTGATTTATGTGGCTTTTTCAAAGGGACAACCTAGGGTTTAAACATAAACAAAATGGCTGCTCAGAGACTTGGTTTGGTAAACAAGCTGAGGGATGGAGGCTGGAGAAATGTAACCACTCTCTCATGCCTGTGTGGATTTCATTAAGACTTTGTTTACTTGCTGTTTGAGATGTAGAAGAAAAAATACTTTGAGAAACTCCAGAACTCATTAGTGGTAGTGTGTGTTAAGACGATCAGTAATACTATCAGACATCCCCAACTGGGCACATTTATAGGCCTACATTTGCATGCAGGCCTATTGCAAAACATAGCTTATTACCTGGATTGTGAACGTTTATGAGGTAGGCCCTTTTATTGCTTATTATTTCTGAATGCATTAGGCTATCAAGCTTCCTTCTCTGCCCACCACCACCCTGGGGTTGACGTATTATTTGCACTACAAGCTCGAGGGTCCGATCTGCTATGACGGCTAAATTTGACTGAACAAGGCATTCTAGCATTGCGATAAATTGTTCAAGATCTGCTTCGCCATTGGGTAAAATAAGAGATACTGTGTTATGCAGGCTATCTCCACAAATTTCCAACTGTAAGACATCACGTGGTTCGCCATAACCTCTTGCCCTGTCTAACAGATCGTTCAGAGTGTCCAATATCATTACGTAAAACACAGCATAGTCAAGATTCTGATTCACCCATAGGAAATTGAAAAACTGTCGAATGTCTATATTGTGGAATTTATTCCGGTACACAACTATCAATACCATCTCCCTCCTGATTTATTAGACAATTTTCCAATTCCCCAAAAACATCATGTTGCGTTTCAGACTCTACGGACATGGGCGTTAACGGTTGGGATGTCGCTGTTGGTGTAGCGGGTGCCGAAAATGTCCGGCTCTCGTTCATCCGATTAATTAGGGTTATGAGGGCTTCGGGAATCTGTGATAACAGGTTTTCATCGGGCGTCCCTGACTCGTTCATGCAATTAATCATTTCTAGTGGTTCGGCTGGAATCTGTGATAATATGCTTTCCTCTATCGGTATTATGCCTGTTACCCCCGCCTCGTTCATACGTTTAATAATTTCTAGGAGTTCTGGCGGTAACTGTGCTAAGAGGCTTTCAACTGTCTCAACTTGTTCCTGTGGTTCTGCCATTTGGATAATTAAGGGTGTGCGTTTTGGGGTATTTCTGGAATGATCCATGTTACATATATGATTTTAGCGCTTGTATTTGCGTTTTTTAATCAGTTTGCTGTTTAACATGCGTGGAATTGTTCTATGCCAGAATAACATATCGTCTCGGTACTGTCTCTCAAGTAAAATCCCCAGTCGTTTGTATAGCAAAACGTTCCTCGATTTCAAAGCCCTGGAAAAGACTGAAAAACCTTGCTTGTTCTATTTCAGATCGTGATGTTGACGCCATAGAATTGTCGGGGTCAAGAAGGTTGACCGCATAAAGGAATAACTGGTCGTCAACCTCTGAAATGTCATTAAAAACAGGGATATCCTCCGCTTTGGTTGTTTCATTGGGAATGTTCGGTGAACCGGAATCCCCCAGCTCTAGAGGTATGTGGCCTTCTGTGCCGTTTTTCGCTGGGGAGGAGTCTGAAAGAAAATAATACATATAAAATAGGTTATTAAATATAAAAATATGTTAGATACATAAAATGTCAAATACATTTCAGGTATAATACTATATAATAACAATACATAGTCAAAATACCTCGGCTTTTTTGGCGAAGGCTATTCTGACGAATCACAGAACCGGGTTGTGACTTTTTTCATCAAGCGTTCCCGATTCTGCACGGCGTGTATCGTTTGAGTCTGAAATAAAACATTATTTGACCTTGTTTTAAGAGGTTTAACAGATCTGGAACACAATGAGTTAGATTCTCAGTCTCAAAACCCCGGCAGCCAATCGCCATCAGCATATTTTCGACGTAAGTCCAAATAATCACATACCCAAGAATATTTAGAAATTAAAAAACAAATAGTGTGCACTATTTTAAAAGCTATG
Source organism: Oncorhynchus nerka (assembly GCF_034236695.1). NCBI lineage: Eukaryota > Metazoa > Chordata > Actinopteri > Salmoniformes > Salmonidae > Oncorhynchus > Oncorhynchus nerka. The sequence goes on from NC_088397.1 coordinate 34,909,265, forward strand.
TTTTGTATTTACAGCCGACATACAGCCAAGAAGGATAAAGGCATCGTTATGGACAACTGACAAGGGTGACTTGGATGCAATTCTCCCGTTCTGCACGAATGTTTTTTCCAGCACACCGCGAACAGAGAATTTAAACGTCCCCCCCGACAACTCCCCCCGGAACCTCAACCCAATCGCTACACATTCCATGTCCCAACAATCAACGCACAACTGTGGCCCAAGTGCATTGCTCAGAATCAACACCTCCAGAAAATTACTACTGTGCAGGGAACTTGAGGCTTCACGATTCGGCGCTCTATGGATACGGTATGAGACCATTATACATTTGTTATTAGTTATACGTCTTTTATTAGTTATACCTCTTTTGATAGACTATGTTAAAAGCTGCGTAAATGTTGGGGAGCCTAACAAACGTTAGATAATATTAACAGTTATACGATATATATACACTTTAACTTATATGGGCATTTGGCCTGAAATACATACCTAAAAAAATCATTGTCCCCGTTTTAAAACACAAATAACTTGTGTTTAATATTACAATAATATCACGATAATATTCGAACAAAACTTAAAATATATTTTTCACTTTCTCACCTCCAGAAATATCCATTCGTTCAGAGTATCCAAGTCGTTCAAATATCCAAGTCGTTCAGAGTGCCCACTTTTTTTGTTTTTTAATATATAAATATTCTTGGGTATGTGATTATTTGGCCGTGGTGGCATTTTTTCTGGAGATATCATGTATGCAACAACCTGTATATTTGGTTTAGAGAACAAAGGCGGTGAATTCAAACAACAGGAGGGGATGTCGAGACATTCTGTCTACAACCGGGCTGGGGGGCACCGGGCGCTGATTAGAGATATCAATGTTTAACCCCGGGGAGTCGGCAGATATCTGGACATGCCGTATGCGTGATAATGCAAACATTGGTTTCAAACGATTCTCTACAGATAGAATGGGGCTACATGCTTGGGCCCCTGTTGAACACACACACCACCTTTGTTTTTGAAACGCACAAACACTCCTGCTGCCCCGTCACACGCACACTCATGCACGCACCCTGATTTTCCGTGTCTTTTTCCTTCGCGACAGAGTGGGGTGATGATTGTAAAATACATTTTCCCATCATTAAAGGGTGAAATACAGTTTTTAAATTCCTTTTATTGAATTCCAAAATATTTCATACAACCTTTTTTTAAAGACATGTTAGAATTAATTACCAAATTTGACTAATATTTAAACATGCATCATGAGTGTTTTATGTAAAAACCTTGGAGGCCTTCAGTTGTACATTATTACAAACTTTATAACATACCATTGTAGGAAAGACTATAAAATAATACATGTTTTTTTCAGACATTACATTTCTCTGTGACAGACCCTGGCATGAGAGAAAAGACAGCTTTCCCTTTCGTTAAAGGGTGAGATACATTTTCAAAACCAATGATTTAATTCAAAATATTTAGTACATACATTTTAACACACGTTATAATTCAACATTTTTACTATTTCTTACAGATATAGGGTCCGGTTAGCCCTGACCATTATCCGTTTCCAATTCATCATTGCAAAGTCGCTTGCCCGCTCCATCGAAGCTCCGGACGTTTTCACTCCAGGGAAAGATCCTCCTTCGGCCTTGTGGGTCCTGGGTTTGTCTCAACGATAACCTCGCCATCGCCGTAATTGTTCACGATTTTCGAAAAGACTGTCCATCAGTGTTCGGAAAATATGATAATCACACCATTTAAAACTGAACACTGGTATAAAGAAGTTTACATCCTTGCATGCTTTGGAAAATACATATGAACTGACAGTTTTCGTCGCATTTGCACTATCAAATTGTTCACATGCTAAAAGTGTCACTCTGGAGTCAGGGGTATACGCCATTGAAGCAATTCTTAGGGCCATCAGATCACTTCGTCCGCAGACCAGTTCTTCCAACGCATATCCGGGTAGACTTGAAGCACTCAGGGCCTGTTCAATTTGACACAGCGTGAGTCTTATCTTAAGCCATTCTCTCATCCTTAGCGCTGGAGAAAAACTCCCGGGTTCTGCCCGATAAAGGGGTTTGGGGCCGCTGTCTGTGAATAGGAATATGTAAGACATATGTCCCTCACTCGTACCCAAAACTACTTTAAAACATTCTGGAGCCTCACGCAAAACATCCTCCAGGCTTTTGTCATTGGGTTCATGACATGAGCTGCAAGAGCACCCCAAGAATTGGCCTAGGAGACATATTTTTATGTTTAATTAATATGCTGGGCTGTTTGTTTACTGTTCTGGGGTCGCATGCCTTGTTCTGGACTTTTATTTATAATGCGTCTGCCACAGCCAATACCCCGGACATTCCTGCTTCATTAGATAACAACCATAAGAGCAATAAAACTGGGGGTGGGGGCCATACCTTTCCAAAGTTCAAACACAGAACCCCCCCAGTTCAACCAGGTCCCTAGACATCAATAAGCATGACAACTTCAAAGGATGCAATAGAGATATAAAATAACACACCCTCTAACACGTGACCACAGGAACAGGATGTCCTGGCCGGAGGCCCATATTTGGACATGTACACGTCATCATGGACACAGGGTCATAAATCAACATTTTGACCTGTGCCGTCTACTTTCTTCTCTCTTATGTTCCATCATCTATGTTTATTTACATTAGTACAAATTGTCCACTGATATATGTGTAATTTCTCACCCCTTTTTGGCTGTATATAAGTTCATTTCCCCTCAGACACACATTTGTTCTTTGATATTATTAAGGTAATTTGTGTCAAATGTACTTTTCCCCACTCATTCACCCCATCTCTTTACATTGCTTATGCATATTTGGTGGCCTGACTGTGTCCAGACTATGTCAAAGCCCCATCCTGGTAGACAGTCAAGTGAGCAACAATCACATTTTGTCTCATTTTTACATTAGTAGTAACATCGATGATTGTAGACTAGAAATAAGTTATTAAAGTTGTTGAAATCCTAAAAAGTGTGCCAGACGACTTTCTGTTTGCTGAAATTGCGGCACGAGGGCGATGCTCACACAATCTGGTTGCAGAAAATCCTCCATGCTCATGAGGAAACCGCTAGTTATGGTTGTAGTATATCTGCCTGGAGCCGAAATGGTGAGCAAAGATTTTAGTTTTTAACAATCTATTCTGAATATTACAGCTCACTATCAGCGCAAGATCAGGAGTGCTACTCAAGAAACTCACATTGTCTATTCACTAATTCACCACCGTGGGGGCAAACTAAGGGGGGTTCTCATAGGCTGACAGCAAAAATAGCCTCTATTTACAGGTTGCTTATGACTGCATTTCACAGTACTTTTAGATTTTCATTGTAAGGATCACTTGAATCTTCTGTTTGTGTTACTTTCGCAAATCAACTGCTTTATACTTTTAAAAAACACTTCAGACAGTAAAATGCTCTGGCTTTAACATCAGACTGACAATGAGGTTGTACATTAAGTGTATGTCAAATTGGCCCATAACTTCACCTAACAATAACATAGACCTATTGTAGGACCCATTACTTCACCTAACAGACCTACTGTACGACCCATAACTTCACCTAACAACAACATAGACCGAGGACTATGAATCATTTAATATTTCAGGTGAAACATGGAAACTAAAATGTCTTTGTCATGACATTTCATACCCTGATCACCAGATAATTTTGTGAATTATCCCACTAGGCTACTCTGTAATGTGTTATCATTCTAAATGTCCTGAATAAAGGAAAATAGCTCTGTGTGTTGAACAATAGCCTATCCATCAAGGAACAGTTCTCTACACATTATGAGCAAAGTATCAGACTAACGACTAATGAGACAAACAGACGAACGAGAACCCACTGTAAATCAAGCAGACAATAACACATTATAAACACCAATTTGTTAGGGATGTTGGATCCAACGTGGAGCACGACATAACTGTCTTTACCAGAGTAATGAATGAAGAAGTACTTTAGTTGTTGTTGCATGTTGTGATGTTTGTCATTTGACTGTCCAAAAAATTGTCCGACAGCAAGATCCAGTATTTAAGTTCATCATATGACGAGCTTAATGTTATGGCTATAACTACTGTTCCCTGAAGGAGGGATACTAAACTAAACGGCCCATGACCTTAACCCTGGATGTACTGATTCTAACGGCATTGCAAAAGGCTAGAGAGCTTCAAACGGCCGTGGGTCTCGGTATACAGGATGCTGTGGCTTTCTCTGACATAGTCAAATTTGAAAACTTTCTGAATATCAAGATTGTGGTTTTGCACCACAGTAGAGCTAATGCAGCTCTCTTGAAGTTCCAAAACAACCTCCAACCGCATCCTCAGATTCTGTACTTTTATGTGCAAAACGAACATTACTACCCGTTACCAACATCACTGCTTTTTTAGGCGCACCATATGTGTGTCCATCCTGCCATACCGGCTACACCCGAAAGGGGGGGGCACTCGTCCCGTTATAACTGTTCAGTATGTCAGGATGCAGATTGCCCAATGCAACCCTTAAACTTGACACCCTGTGAGGATTGCCACCGCACATGTCGTTCGACCTACTGTTACGAAAAACACAAAATTGAAACATGGCACCCCAAGGCATGTAAATCTGTAAGCAGTTGTGAAATGAACAAGAAATGCCCAAAATGTCATTGCAATTACAACCTTAAAATAGATAGCCCTAAACTGCATGTGTGTGGAATCATACATTGTCCAATCTGTAAAGGGCCTTTGAAAAGCAGAGACGCTGAAGTGGTTCAAGAAGTGCCACACGAGTGTTATATTCAGCCCTTGGCTGAAAAAGCGTGGCCCCCAACACTTTTGTAGATGGATACACCCAGATTGACGGGGTTGAGACCGTGTATGAGTACAACGGTTGTTTCTTCCACGGTTGTAAATCTTGCTTTGTGCCCCAGGCCACGTGTGTCCTAACCCAAAATACTTTTGGGGAAATGTACCAAGAGTTTCAAGACAAATTGGATTCTTTACAGGCTACTTACGGGCTAAAAGTGGAGGTTTTGTGGGAGCACGAATGGGCCGCCCTCAAAATGTCTGATCCTCATGTTCAACCCTTCCTTTCCAGCTATGACACACCAGAACCACTGGAACCACGACAGGCCTTGTATGGAGGCCGCACCAATGCTTTGACCTTGCGGTATGTAGCGCAACCCAACGAGACAATAGGATATGTAGATTTTACATCCCTTTATCCTCATGTAATGAGTTCCTCATGCTATCCTATGGGGCATCAGGAAATTATTCATCGCAATTTTGACTTACCTCAAAACTATTTTGGTCTTATCAAAGCAACTGACTACCCTCCTAGGGGTTTGTTTATACCAGTGTTGCCTTACAGGGGCCCTCAAGGAAAACTTTTCTTTCCCCCTTGTCGCACCTGCAGTGAAAACAAACAGCAAACCCCATGTGATCACTCAGATCAAGAAAGAGCCCTGACAGGGTTTTGGGTCAGAGTTGAATTCTCTAAGGCTTTAGAGATGGGGTATCGTGTGGCCAAAATCTTTGAGGTGTGGAACTTTTCCAGGAAATCAGACACTCTTTTTAAAGAGTACATCAAGACCTTCTTGAGATGCAAGCAAATGGCTTCAGGCTATCCTGCATCAGTCACAGATCCAGAGAGCAAAGACAGGTACATTCAAGACTATCACGACAGAGAAGGCATACTTCTTGACCCTGACAGAATAGAGGTCAACAAAACCAAACGAAATGTGTCGAAATTGTACTTAAATTCGCTTTGGGGCAAATTATCGCAGAGATGTAATATGCTAACAACATCGATTATTAAAGACCCCGAAGAATTTTGGGAATTTGTTTTTTCGGACCAATACGAAATTTCACATTTTTCATTTTTGAGTCAAGACATTGCCCTGGTGCAATGGCGACGTAACAAGAAGTGGGTTCTACCCCTGGGTAATGTAAATGTGTTTCTTGCAGCATTTACCACGGCCTATGGCCGACTTGAACTGTACACGCTCATGGAGCAGCTTCAGAGGCGGGTTCTTTACCACGACACAGACTCTGTGGTCTATGTAAGCAAACAGGGGGATTGGAGCCCCCCACTCAGCAACTATCTGGGTGGCTTAACGAGTGAACTCGTAGAGGGTGACCATATCACAGAATGGTCCTCCTGTGGGCCCAAAAGCTATGCTTTTAGGACTAAAAAGAATCACGTGGTGTTGAAAGCCAAAGGCGTGACTCAAAACTATCAAAATGCCCCGCGTGTAAACTTGGAATCAATCACACGCTTGGTCGAGGGGTTCATAAATGACAGGAATAGTGACTTGGAGATTTTGAGCTCCTACAAAAAGATTGTTAGGGATAAATAGGGCTTCCATCTGAGGAATGCCCCACTTACTAAAAGATTCAGGGTAGTCTATGACAAGAGACTGCTTTTGCCTGACGGGACCACATTGCCCTTTGGCTACTGACTTATGCTACAAGCCGCAGGGTGTCTTAAAGCTTAAGCTATAATGACTGCTGTATAAGGTTTTGAACCCCGGTTGCAACTTCCATTTTCGGCTTTAATTGCAAGGCCGTCTAATAGTGGTAAAACTTGTTTTGTAAAAAGTATTTTAGAGAATTCTAAACATGTGTTATCTCAAAAGCCTGATAATGTTGTGTGGTGTTATTCTTGTTATCAACCTCTGTATGATGAATTGTTGAAGACAATAAAAATCAAGTTTGTTGAAGGAATACCTGAATCCCTGTCTGATGAACTTTTACCTCCTCATAAAAACAATCTGCTGGTTTTGGATGATATGCTATTTGCAGGTAGCGAACATCCTGAAATTGCCCGAGCGTTTACCCAATATACTCATCATAGAAACCTGTCCGTGCTTTACTTGGTGCAGAATGTGTTTCACCAAGGTAAAAATAGCCGCACCATCAGTTTGAATGCCAATTACATGGTTTTGTTCAAAAATCCTAGAGACAAACTACAAATTAACACTCTAGCTCAGCAGATGTACCCGGGAAGGAAATCCTACTTTATGGAGAGCTATGAGGACGCTACCAAAGCACCATTTTCTTATTTAATCGTGGATTTAAAAGCAAATACTCCAGAACACCTGAGGCTACGAACAGGTCTGTTCCTGTGGGAGTGGCCGGCTGCGTACATTCCTAAAAGGTAACCGCTATGTCTCTGCATTTAAAAAGAAACCTGCCCCTCTTGAGAAGCCTAGTTGGGGCTACAGCTAATGAACGGAGGGCCATCTTGGGTCACTGTTCTTCAGATCTCATATTATCCCTATGTGAGATTGCTTTGAATCTTCTCAAAGGACGCATTCCACTCACCCTGACCCAATTGAAAAAATTAAAGAGACAAAAGACCGCGATCAAACTCTTTGCCAATAAAAGGGTCAGTCTTCAAAAGAAAAGACATAGCATACAACAGTCTGGCGGTTTTATTCTACCTTTACTAAGTATAGCCGTGCCCTTCATCACCAGCCTTATTGCTGCCAGACGTGGGGGTTGAACACAGAGGGTGATGGCCAATAAAATGTATCTGCTGCCACAACAAGAGTTGGATAGACTTAAAAAACAAGTGCAGGGTCCTGAAAATATCAGACAAACAGCGGGAAATGATTTGGATACGGCCATGAAGGATATTTTGAATAAAAAAGGATTGAACCCCTATGATAAGGTCCAAAAATACACAAACCTCTTGCAAAGGTATTTGGCCTTGGTGAAACAAGGGGAGAGAGAGACCGGCCATTTAACTTTTCCCCTACCGGACCCTTTAACCTGTTGACATTTAGGAAATACCCCTCCCACGTTCAGCTGGAACGTATTTAACCTCCACACATTAACAAGTCCAATAGCTCAAATGAAAGATAAACACCTTGTTCATCTACCCAGCAAGTCAGATTTCTAAAAAGTTTTACGGCGAAAACATAGCACATATTTATGTCAAACCACAACCGAAGACACAGCTAATTTGCATAGCCAAGTTGAACAAAATATGCAATCAACAAACGCAGGATTAAAAGAAAAATAATTCACTAACCTTTTGAAATCTTCATCAGATGACCGTAATATAACATGTTACACAGTACATTCATGTTTTTTCAATAATATGCAATTTATATCCATAAATCTCTGTTTACAATGACGGCATGTTCAAAAAATGCTACTAAAATGTCCGGAGAAATGATGATAGCAGACGTTATCTGACGGAGCTAACAAGCAATACACATCATAAACTTTAACTAAATATACATGTTCTACACATAGATAGAAAGATACACCTCTTCCTAATCCAACCGCTGTGTTACATTTATTTTTAACGTTACAGAATTCGTTCACTAGGCTATAATATGAGTCGGCGCTCAGAAATTAGCATTATGGCTCCTCTATCTTGGAGTCCACAGAAACCCAAATTTACCACATAAATTTTCCCTTACCTTTGATGTTCTTCCATCAGAAGACCTGGAAGGGGTTATACTTACCAAAAGCATCGTTTGGTTTTGAAGTCTGTGTCCTTAGGTTATCAAACGCGACAAATTCCGGTCGAAATGCAGCCAAAATTCTTGTGGATGCGCACCAAAACTTCAAAATTACATATTATATGTCGACTAAACTGGTCAAACTAATTGCAGAATCAAGCTAAAGCATGTTATAAACATGGACAACAATCGTTATCACGAACAGAAACACCCACAGCGTTTGGTCAATCTTGGAAGAAAGAGTGCACTGGAGCGTCCGCGCGCATCAGAGTACTTATTTTTTCACGTGACCCGGAGGTTTCAGCCCGCCAAAACTCTCGTGGTCGCACGATTCTCACAATGGCAAGCCCCATTGACAGCAGACATCGCGCTGAAGACATACAAACTGTTCCCAGGTCTGTAGGTGCTTGGGAAGGGTGGGGGCGATGACGTCAAAGTTGGGCCAACTTTTATGATGACAAGAGAGAGTTTGGGAGAATGGCTGCCCTGAGAGTTCTGCTTTACATACAGACATAATTTGAACGGTTTTAGAAGCTTTAGAGTGTTTTCTATTCAATAATTATTATATATATATATATTATATGCATATATTAGCAATTTTGGACAGATTTTTTTTCTGTTTACTATGGGCACGCAATTCCTCCAAAGGGGGCAGTAGTCAGCCCTATCTTTAACAGGTTTTAAAAGATGACGAGCCTAGCGAGAGCCAAGCCCCTGTAATGCCTGTACCTGCGAGCTTACCGTCTGAAGATCAAATGCCTGTTGAAGATAAAGTTATGCATGACTTGTTAACCCATGTAACAGGAAAAATGTTAGATACATATACTTGTAACGACAAAGTATAGTTTATCCTTCAGGGTTCTGTTGTCAGGGGTTCACATATGCATGACTTGCTTAAAAGTACCACATCGGCCCACAAGGTTGCTGATGACAGAAGACCTCCATGGTGGCTTCAGTTTCTTAAGGCCCTGGCCATCCTCAACATTCCCCTCTCGGGTGTACCCAACTATAATCTTCATCAACATCCCCCTCAACGTGTTCATCCTCCGGCCCCTGCACCGCCTCATGCATTACAAGCAGATCCTGGAGCGCCTCTGCAAACACTACCCGCCCGCACATGTGGACTTCAGGGACTGCAGAGGTAACTGTTAATGTTCTGTACACAGTCAGAACTATCAGACTGAAGCAGGCTATCTAGGACCTACTGGTGCAGTTGAGGGACTCCTGGTGCAGTCGAGGGCCTCCTGGTGCAGTCGAGGGCCTCCTGGTGCAGTTGAGGACCTCCTGGTGCAGTTGAGGGCCTCCTGGTGCAGTTGAGGTCTATGACATCATAAATTAGTGTTGTTTCTAATTGAATGGCCTGTGCTTCCGTGCTGGAGCGATCTGGTCGCATCCGCGCTTCGGTCTGCAGGTTGTATAACTTTTTCATTACATTTCATTATAGTACAACGGTCTGATTTGTCTAATCTTAGCAATTTCCTCTTAGCTAGCTACATAGTCGTCGTTGTATCAAAGATAATTGCGTAATTATCGTATTTCGTCGTCTCCTATCTGTCCAACACGTTCACCGTCTACCGTAGCACTGTAGTACTATCACACTCAACTGAACGTCTTGATTAGTGTAGTGTTAGCTAGCTACATAGCTAGCTACATAGTTGTCTTTGCTGTCTTCGTATCCAAGATAATTGTGTAGTTTAGAGTGTGTAGTCTTAGAGTGATTATCTTAACCAACACTGCTAGCTAGCCAGCTAGCTCCCGATAAGCAGCATTGTAGAAACTTCACACTCAACGGTACGACTTGATTAGGGTAGTGTCAACAACGCAGCTAGCCTACCCCAGCAGTACTCTATCATTTTAATCATTTTAGTCAATTAGATTCTTGCTACGTAAGCTTAACTTTCTGAACATTCGAGACGTGTAGTCCACTTGTCATTCCAATCTCCTCTGCATTAGCGTAGCCTCTTCTCTAGCCTGTCAACTATGTGTCTGTCTATCCCTGTTCTCTCCTCTCTGCACAGACCATACAAACGCTCCACACCGCATGGCCGCAGCCACCCTAATCTGGTGGTCCCAGCGCGCACGACCCACGTGGAGTTCCAGGTCTCCGGTAGCCTCTGGAACTGCCGATCTGCGGCCAACAAGGCAGAGTTCATCTCAGCCTATGTCTCCCTCCAGTCCCTCGACTTCTTGGCTCTGACGGAAACATGGATCACCACAGACAACACCGCTACTCCTACTGCTCTCTCTTCGTCCGCCCACGTGCTCTCGCACACCCGAGAGCTTCTGGTCAGCGGGGTGGTGGCACCGGGATCCTCATCTCTCCCAAGTGGTCATTCTCTCTTTCTCCCCTTACCCATCTGTCTATCGCCTCCTTTGAATTCCATGCTGTCACAGTTACCAGCCCTTTCAAGCTTAACATCCTTATCATTTATCGCCCTCCAGGTTCCCTCGGAGAGTTCATCAATGAGCTTGATGCCTTGATAAGCTCCTTTCCTGAGGACGGCTCACCTCTCACAGTTCTGGGCGACTTTAACCTCCCCACGTCTACCTTTGACTCATTCCTCTCTGCCTCCTTCTTTCCACTCCTCTCCTCTTTTGACCTCACCCTCTCACCTTCCCCCTACTCACAAGGCAGGCAATACGCTCGACCTCATCTTTACTAGATGCTGTTCCTCCACTAACCTCATTGCAACTCCCCTCCAAGTCTCCGACCACTACCTTGTATCCTTTTCCCTCTCGCTCTCATCCAACACTTCCCACACTGCCCCTACTCGGATGGTATCGCGCCGTCCCAACCTTCGCTCTCTCTCCCCCGCTACTCTCTCCTCTTCCATCCTATCATCTCTTCCCTCTGCTCAAACCTTCTCCAACCTATCTCCTGATTCTGCCTCCTCAACCCTCCTCTCCTCCCTTTCTGCATCCTTTGACTCTCTATGTCCCCTATCCTCCAGGCCGGCTCGGTCCTCCCCTCCCGCTCCGTGGCTCGACGACTCATTGCGAGCTCACAGAACAGGGCTCCGGGCAGCCGAGCGGAAATGGAGGAAAACTCGCCTCCCTGCAGACCTGGCATCCTTTCACTCCCTCCTCTCTACATTTTCCTCCTCTGTCTCTGCTGCTAAAGCCACTTTCTACCACTCTAAATTCCAAGCATCTGCCTCTAACCCTAGGAAGCTCTTTGCCACCTTCTCCTCCCTCTTGAATCCTCCTCCCCTCCCCCTCCTCCCTCTCTGCAGATGACTTCGTCAACCATTTTGAAAAGAAGGTCGACGACATCCGATCCTCGTTTGCTAAGTCAAACGACACCGCTGGTTCTGCTCACACTGCCCTACCCTGTGCTCTGACCTCTTTCTCCCCTCTCTCTCCAGATGACATCTCGCGTCTTGTGACGGCCGGCCGCCCAACAACCTGCCCGCTTGACCCTATCCCCTCCTCTCTTCTCCAGACCATCTCCGGTGACCTTCTCCCTTACCTCACCTCGCTCATCAACTCATCCCTGACCGCTGGCTACGTCCCTCCCGTCTTCAAGAGAGCGAGAGTTGCACCCCTTCTGAAAAAACCTACACTCGATCCCTCCGATGTCAACAACTACAGACCAGTATCCCTTCTTTCTTTTCTCTCCAAAACCCTTGAACGTGCCGTCCTTGGCCAGCTCTCCCGCTATCTCTCTCAGAATGACCTTCTTGATCCAAATCAGTCAGGTTTCAAGACTAGTCATTCAACTGAGACTGCTCTTCTCTGTATCACGGAGGCGCTCCGCACTGCTAAAGCTAACTCTCTCTCCTCTGCTCTCATCCTTCTAGACCTATCGGCTGCCTTCGATACTGTGAACCATCAGATCCTCCTCTCCACCCTCTCCGAGTTGGGCATCTCCGGCGCGGCCCACGCTTGGATTGCGTCCTACCTGACAGGTCGCTCCTACCAGGTGGCGTGGCGAGAATCCGTCTCCTCACCACGTGCTCTCACCACTGGTGTCCCCCAGGGCTCTGTTCTAGGCCCTCTCCTATTCTCGCTATACACCAAGTCACTTGGCTCTGTCATAACCTCACATGGTCTCTCCTATCATTGCTATGCAGACGACACACAATTAATCTTCTCCTTTCCCCCTTCTGACGACCAGGTGGCGAATCGCATCTCTGCATGTCTGGCAGACATATCAGTGTGGATGACGGATCATCACCTCAAGCTGAACCTCGGCAAGACGGAGCTTCTCTTCCTCCCGGGAAGGACTGCCCGTTCCATGATCTCGCCATCACGGTTGACAACTCCATTGTGTCCTCGTCCCAGAGCGCTAAGAACCTTGGCGTGATCCTGGACAACACCCTGTCGTTCTCAAATAACATCAAGGCGGTGGCCCGTTCCTGTAGGTTCATGCTCTACAACATCCGCAGAGTACGACCCTGCCTCACACAGGAAGCGGCGCAGGTCCTAATCCAGGCACTTGTCATCTCCCGTCTGGATTACTGCAACTCGCTGTTGGCTGGGCTCCCTGCCTGTGCCATTAAACCCCTACAACTCATCCAGAACGCCGCAGCCCGTCTGGTGTTCAACCTTCCCAAGTTCTCTCACGTCACCCCGCTCCTCCGCTCTCTCCACTGGCTTCCAGTTGAAGCTCGCATCCGCTACAAGACCATGGTGCTTGCCTACGGAGCTGTGAGGGGAACGGCACCTCACTACCTCCAGGCTCTGATCAGGCCCTACACCCAAACAAGGGCACTGCGTTCATCCACCTCTGGCCTGCTCGCCTCCCTACCACTGAGGAAGTACAGTTCCCGCTCAGCCCAGTCAAAACTGTTCGCTGCTCTGGCCCCCCAATGGTGGAACAAACTCCCTCACGACGCCAGGACAGCGGAGTCAATCACCACCTTCCGGAGACACCTGAAACCCCACCTCTTTAAGGAATACCTAGGATAGGATAAAGTAATCCTTCTCCCCCCTTAAAAGACCTAGATGCACTATTGTAAAGTGGCTGTTCCACTGGATGTCATAAGGTGAAAGCACCAATTTGTAAGTCGCTCTGGATAAGAGCGTCTGCTAAATGACTTAAATGTAAAAAAATGTAATCAACAGATTCACTCTTTAAAACAAAAACCTTCAACGAGATACAGCACCCCTAAAGATGCCCCAACAACCCCGCATCCCTATGAAATTAATGATGATAACTAATTTACCCCCCTGAACGCCTCCGGACCTTTCCCTAATCCCGATCTCTCTGGGTGGTTAAGACTTTTGAATGACTATGATTAAATTCAATACATTTTATTTGAAAAATTAAGCAATTTAACATTTGTGGCATTCTTGAAATATTTGACGTGAGCATACGCCTTGATTACACGGTCTTAAAGGATACACATTTGAACACTTTTGATATTTTCTAACAAAACAAGCTACAACGTTATCATTACTTCTTAAATCATCCTTATAAAGAGACATAACATCTTCAAAAGAAACTCCCCGGGCTCTTTGGCATAGGTAGAATACACAGTGGTGACCGCATGTAGTGGAAAGGTTATCTTGCACTTGTTTGATGCTGTAGTATATCTTTGAGCCGTTTTTGGTCAAAAATTATTTAACAAGATTTTGGGAAATGTGAAAAACCGGGGGGAAAGCCATAGGAATCAAAAAAAGTTTAGATTTTTCTTCCTCCTTCCTCTTCTAATGTCACAGCTAGCCAATGTTCACCCGGCATGTGTTTAGGATGGGTATTGACAATAAACATGGCAGGCCGCTCCGTTCATTTCTCCATAGGTAATTCATCACAAGCCAACACTCCACAAAATTGTTTTCCAATCAGTCGGCTCATGAGCCCTTCCAACTCTTGGGTATTCATGTCTTTGCTCAACGATCCTTAATAATAATCTACTAAAACCTGTCTTCGGCTATTCACTTCCAAGATTGAATCAGAGCATGCATAAACAATCATGCTAACGGTACAGTCTAAAGGTGTACGGAAACGCATTTCCAGCCTGAGGTTACCTTGGGACACCACCGAAAGATTTCCTGAGGTGTCATCATCAGGTGATAAATGGGGTCATAGTCACTGTCACCTACGACAAGCCACACTACGTACCTTTACACGTATTGAGGGCATTTCCTTTCATCAAAGCCTGTGAGTGACCCAGACGAGCTGCCGGAGATACAGACACTTTTTTAATAAAAACCGTGGCCCCCAACACTTTTAAACTAAAGTCCCCATCCTGGGCAGACATTAGGCAAAACTCATCCTTGGCCCTGGTTAATTTTAGTCTTAAATCAACCGCATTTAAGAGTAAATGTTCTTGAAAGAAAATGGCAGAGTGTATAGGGCCTAGCAGATGAAACTCTCGAGATTCGGCACAGTAGCGAGCCCGTGCCTCCAGTCCTTTGTTTGCACCGGTGGGTCTGTCGATTCCATAGAGACTCCTGCAGTATCCTTGCTAAACAGCCCGGCGCTGAATTGGGTCTTGAGAGTGTCTTCAGAGTAGTTGAGTAAGCACTCCATGATGGCCCTATATGGGTATGTGGCACTGCTTTGACTAATTAGACGTTCACCCAAAGTCACATCCACTTGGGAGAAGATGGTGGCCACTGGGTAATTAATGAGACTCCCTTTGGCATCGTTTGCAATATCAGTACCATCTCTTTTGGTCACTTTTAGACGCAAATGCACCAAGGTGTTGTTGAGGTCCAGATAGTTGTCACTGTGGCTTGGTATGAAAAACTCTATGGGACCATTGTCTGTAATGGCAGAGAGTGGGACTATCTCCACATAACTGGACCTCTCTACTGAATGTTGGGTTAAGGGGGCCGTGAAAAGATCAAGCTCTGGCTTTATAGCTTCAGAGGACATGCGGTGTAAAAGAGCCATGGTGCTTGTTCTTTTAGAAAATACTTCAGAGTATTCTTTTTACCGTTTTTGGTCCAGACCTCCTCACTTTACCCCGTCTTTGACTAACTGAGTTTCTTTTAACCGTTAACATCCGTTTTTTAGGCGCAAGCCTGCGCCTTATACCCGGAGGTCTCTTTTTTGGTCTTCGAGACAACATCATCAGCCCCGAGCCTTCTTGACGCTCGACATCTGGTGACGCCCTTCTGGTCATAGCATTGGCTACAACCTCACTTACTATATTTTTTGCTGCTGATTTTAAATGCGGTTTGGCTATGCTGAGGCCTCTCTTCATAAACGATAAAACCATCCTAAAGAGGTTACGAAATATACCTCCTATCCCCGAACCGTAGATGGTTGGGGATCCATAATAGCCGGGTAACCCTTTACCCACTTGATCAACATAGTATGAGACATAATGGTTAGGGTCGAGATGTCGTTGTTCCATAACCCTTTTTAATTTATTTGTATTATGTATATAAAATATGTAATACTAATATTGTATATGTAGAGAGGTTTTGGTGGGTCTAAAGTGGATTTTTACAATCGTTTTACCATATGTAAATTTGATGTTTTCGTTCTGATCCGTTTTAAGCTCAACAAGAATGTTTTCAATATATTTCTTGCTTACAGGTACGTAGTGTGGCTTGTCGTAGGTGACAGTGACTATGTCCCCATCCTTTCCGTCTATATGAACCGTTCTCAGGAGTGGCACACAGCTGTCTCCGACCCTTTGATAGGATATGATGTCGGTATACACAAATATGTTGTAAAATCCTGCATGTATATCCGCAGGGAATGGGAATAATTTATCTTTCACATACGTCCATTTATTGGGACCCATCCCCAACATGTAGGCTAAATTACCGCCGGTCTTTATTCCCCAGGCAGCATCTCCTGAGATTTGTACACATTTATGTATAGGGTTGTACATCAGGAATATTTCCATATTGTTCAGTAATAGGCGTTCATTCAACTCGGAGACAATCCTGTCGACGGTTCTGTAGAACCCTTTTTTAACCTTAATAAGTTTCGCAGGTTCCGATAACTTTTTGCAATAAAAATCACTGTCTTGATCTTTGATATTATACCAGCTATGGGGGTATGTAATCTCGCTGAGACCTACTTCCCAGGCCTCTGATAACTCTATAGGCTTTGGAAAATTGGTTGTATAATTAGAACTCTGATTATTACGATATACAGTGCCTTGCGAAAGTATTCGGCCCCCTTGAACTTTGCGACCTTTTGCCACATTTCAGGCTTCAAACATAAAGATATAAAACAGTATTTTTTTGTGAATCAACAACAAGTGGGACACAATCATGAAGTGGAACGACATTTATTGGATATTTCAAACTTTTTTAACAAATCAAAAACTAAAACATTGGACGTGCAAAATTATTCAGCCCCTTTACTTTCAGTGCAGCAAACTCTCTCCAGAAGTTCAGTGAGGATCTCTGAATGATCCAATGTTGACCTAAATGACTAATGATGATAAATACAATCCACCTGTGTGTAATCAAGTCTCCGTATAAATGCACCTGCACTGTGATAGTCTCAGAGGTCCGTTAAAAGCGCAGAGAGCATCATGAAGAACAAGGAACACACCAGGCAGGTCCGAGATACTGTTGTGAAGAAGTTTAAAGCCGGATTTGGATACAAAAATATTTCCCAAGCTTTAAACATCCCAAGGAGCACTGTGCAAGCGATAATATTGAAATGGAAGGAGTATCAGACCACTGCAAATCTACCAAAACCTGGCCGTCCCTCTAAACTAAGCATTGTAGAAACTTTACACTCAACGGAACGACTTGATTAGTGTAGTGTCAACAACGCAGCCACTGCCAGCTAGCCTACAAAGTCAACAACGCAGCCACTGCCAGCTAGCCTACCTCAGCAGTACTGTATCATTTTAATCATTTTAGTCAATTAGATTCTTGCTACGTAAGCTTAACTTTCTGAACATTCGAGACGTGTAGTCCACTTGTCATTCCAATCTCCTTTGCATTAGCGTAGCCTCTTCTCTAGCCTGTCAACTATGTGTCTGTCTATCCCTGTTCTCTCCTCTCTGCACAGACCATACAAACGCTCCACACCGCGTGGCCGCGGCCACCCTAATCTGGTGGTCCCAGCGAGCACGACCCACGTGGAGTTCCAGGTCTCCGGTAGCCTCTGGAACTGCCGATCTGCGGCCAACAAGGCAGAGTTCATCTCAGCCTATGCCTCCCTCCAGTCCCTCGACTTCTTGGCACTGACGGAAACATGGATCACCACAGACAACACCGCTACTCCTACTGCTCTCTCTTCGTCCGCCCACGTGTTCTCGCACACCCGAGAGCTTCTGGTCAGGGGGTGGTGGCACCGGGATCCTCATCTCTCCCAAGTGGTCATTCTCTCTTTCTCCCCTTACCCATCTGTCTATCGCCTCCTTTGAATTCCATGCTGTCACAGTTACCAGCCCTTTCAAGCTTAACATCCTTATCATTTATCGCCCTCCAGGTTCCCTCTGAGAGTTCATCAATGAGCTTGATGCCTTGATAAGCTCCTTTCCTGAGGACGGCTCACCTCTCACAGTTCTGGGCGACTTTAACCTCCCCACGTCTACCTTTGACTCATTCCTCTCTGCCTCCTTCTTTCCACTCCTCTCCTCTTTTGACCTCACCCTCTCACCTTCCCCCCTACTCACAAGGCAGGCAATACGCTCGACCTCATCTTTACTAGATGCTGTTCTTCCACTAACCTCATTGCAACTCCCTCCAAGTCTCCGACCACTACCTTGTATCCTTTTCCCTCTCGCTCTCATCCAACACTTCCCACACTGCCCCTACTCGGATGGTATCGCGCCGTCCCAACCTTCGCTCTCTCTCCCCCGCTACTCTCTCCTCTTCCATCCTATCATCTCTTCCCTCTGCTCAAACCTTCTCCAACCTATCTCCTGATTCTGCCTCCTCAACCCTCCTCTCCTCCCTTTCTGCATCCTTTGACTCTCTATGTCCCCAATCCTCCAGGCCGGCTCGGTCCTCCCCTCCCGCTCCGTGGCTCGACGACTCATTGCAAGCTCACAGAACAGGGCTCCGGGCAGCCGAGCGGAAATGGAGGAAAACTCGCCTCCCTGCGGACCTGGCATCCTTTCACTCCCTCCTCTCTACATTTTCCTCCTCTGTCTCTGCTGCTAAAGCCACTTTCTACCACTCTAAATTCCAAGCATCTGCCTCTAACCCTAGGAAGCTCTTTGCCACCTTCTCCTCCTTCCTGAATCCTCCTCCCCCTCCCCCCCCTCCTCCCTCTCTGCAGATGACTTCGTCAACCATTTTGAAAAGAAGGTCGACGACATCCGATCCTCGTTTGCTAAGTCAAACGACACCGCTGGTTCTGCTCACACTGCCCTACCCTGTGCTCTGACCTCTTTCTCCCCTCTCTCTCCAGATGACATCTCGCGTCTTGTGACGGCCGGCCGCCCAACAACCTGCCCGCTTGACCCTATCCCCTCCTCTCTTCTCCAGACCATTTCCGGTGACCTTCTCCCTTACCTCACCTCGCTCATCAACTCATCCCTGACCGCTGGCTACGTCCCTCCCGTCTTCAAGAGAGCGAGAGTTGCACCCCTTCTGAAAAAACCTACACTCGATCCCTCCGATGTCAACAACTACAGACCAGTATCCCTTCTTTCTTTTCTCTCCAAAACTCTTGAACGTGCCGTCCTTGGCCAGCTCTCCCGCTATCTCTCTCAGAATCACGTTCTTGATCCAAATCAGTCAGGTTTCAAGACTAGTCATTCAACTGAGACTGCTCTTCTCTGTATCACGAAGGCACTCCGCACTGCTAAAGCTAACTCTCTCTCCTCTGCTCTCATCCTTCTAGACCTATCGGCTGCCTTCGATACTGTGAACCATCAGATCCTCCTCTCCACCCTCTCCGAGTTGGGCATCTCCGGCGCGGCCCATGCTTGGATTGCGTCCTACCTGACAGGTCGCTCCTACCAGGTGGCGTGGCGAGAATCTGTCTCCTCACCACGCGCTCTCACCACTGGTGTCCCCCAGGGCTCTGTTCTAGGCCCTCTCCTATTCTCGCTTTACACCAAGTCACTTGGCTCTGTCATAACCTCACATGGTCTCTCCTATCATTGCTATGCAGACGACACACAATTAATCTTCTCCTTTCCCCCCCTCTGATGACCAGGTGGCGAATCGCATCTCTGCATGTCTGGCAGACATATCAGTGTGGATGACGGATCACCACCTCAAGCTGAACCTCGGCAAGACGGAGCTGCTCTTCCTCCCGGGGAAGGACTGCCCGTTCCATGATCTCGCCATCACGGTTGACAACTCCATCGTGTCCTCCTCCCAGAGCGCTAAGAACCTTGGCGTGATCCTGGACAACACCCTGTCGTTCTCAACTAACATCAAGGCGGTGGCCCGTTCCTGTAGGTTCATGCTCTACAACATCCGCAGAGTACGACCCTGCCTCACACAGGAAGCGGCGCAGGTCCTAATCCAGGCACTTGTCATCTCCCGTCTGGATTACTGCAACTCGCTGTTGGCTGGGTTCCCTGCCTGTGCCATTAAACCCCTACAACTCATCCAGAACGCCGCAGCCCGTCTGGTGTTCAACCTTCCCAAGTTCTCTCACGTCACCCCGCTCCTCCGCTCTCTCCACTGGCTTCCAGTTGAAGCTCGCATCCGCTACAAGACCATGGTGCTTGCCTACGGAGCTGTGAGGGGAACGGCACCTCAGTACCTCCAGGCTCTGATCAGGCCCTACACCCAAACAAGGGCACTGCGTTCATCCACCTCTGGCCTGCTTGCCTCCCTACCACTGAGGAAGTACAGTTCCCGCTCAGCCCAGTCAAAACTGTTCGCTGCTCTGGCCCCCCAATGGTGGAACAAACTTCCCCACGACGCCAGGACAGCGGAGTCAATCACCACCTTCCGGAGACACCTGAAACCCCACCTCTTTAAGGAATACCTAGGATAGGATAAAGTAATCCTTCTCACCCCCCTTAAAAGACTTAGATGCACTATTGTAAAGTGGCTGTTCCACTGGATGTCATAAAAAATTGGTGAAAGCACCAATTTGTAAGTCGCTCTGGATAAGAGCGTCTGCTAAATGACTTAAATGTAAAGACTGATCAGAGATGCAGCCAAGAGGCCCATGATCACTCTGGATGAACTGCAGAGATCTACAGCTGAGGTGGGAGACTCTGTCCATAGGACAACAATCAGTCGTATATTGCACAAATCTGGCCTTTATGGAAGAGTGGCAAGAAGAAAGCCATTTCTTAAAGATATCCATAAAAAGTGTCGTTTAAAGTTTGCCACAAGCCACCTGGGAGACACACCAAACATGTGGAAGAAGGTGCTCTGGTCAGATGAAACCAAAATTGAACTTTTTGGCAACAATGCAAAACGTTATGTTTGGCATAAAAGCAACACAGCTCATCACCCTGAACACACCATCCCCACTGTCAAACATGGTGGTGGCAGCATCATGGTTTGGGCCTGCTTTTCTTCAGCAGGGATATTTTTTACCCTTTTCTCTCTTTTGATCTAGAATCTCCTCCACGTGAAAGACTTTGTTTTTACCCAATTGTACCTTCTGTAATTCCTTCTCATAAAAAGATCCCTCTATAAGTTCCCCGTCATAATCATTTAATTTGTAGACCGGGGGTATGCGCGGCAGACATTCGGTAACCGTGAACAACTCATCGCTGTAGCCTTGCTCATATTTTTTGTCGAAAACACCCCTCAACTTGGATATACGCACCAAGTCCCCCACAATGAATTTACAATAAAAAAAATTCTTACGGCGAAGGGGGAACAAACCATACAGATTTTTAAAGACTTGAAAAGAGTTTTCAGAAGAAACCTCGGAGGGTTTCATCCGTATACTCTTATGGTAACTATTGTTGTACCCCATTACTAAATCTTGAACTATATCGATATATCTATGCGTGTTGTGAGCTGTAGAATAGCGCCACATCCGCTCCTTCAGAGTTCTGTTAAAGCGTTCAACAACTGAAGCTTTCAAATCCGAGCCTGTAGCAAAATGTACTATATTGTGCTTCTTCATGAGTTTCTGAAAAGTATTATTAAAAAAGTATTTTCCGCCATCAGTCTGCACTTTCTTGGGGGCTCCTCCTTCCTTCAAGATAGAGTCAAAGGCCCGGGTCACCTCTGCCCCGCTCTTATTTTTTAAGACCCTGACAAAAGCTATTTTAGAGAAAATATCTATAACCGTTAGCATGTAGTGATTTCCATCATTTTTATCTGCAAGGGCCTGCATGTCAAATAGATCCGCCTGAAATTGAGACAATGGTTGGGTAGAAAAAACTATATTTCTTGGAAATTGTTTTCTTATGGGTTTATGTAGAGTGTGCCCATCATGCTCTGATAACCACTCATTCACTTTAGCATCGCTTAACCGGCTACCTGTTTCTTCGGCTATAGCGCTCTGTAAACGTTCCTTACCCCCATAAGACCCAGGGTTAGAGGGATTATAATAAATGTTTTTCAACATCTGCTCTGCCATCCTTCTTGCCTCTCTGAGGTACAATAACGTTAATGAGCCACTTTCAAATAACGACAACATTTCATTTTCATTTTTTGGGATTTTTATCTTCAAGAAAACATGTGTTATGTATACAGACAATTCAGAATTCGTTGCAGGATACATGTCCCCGTTTTCTCAATGATCACATCATGCAACACCCTGTATATTTGGTTTAGATTAACAGGCTTGTGTCGCTGAATTTTTAAAACACACACATCCACTATATAAGTATATAAACAACAAATATCATACATGTTACAATTAAATGGTGTTTCAAACAAATAAAGTAAAATCTTAGACAAAGTTGTTTCTAGTTCTTCAGAATCATCGGGATACCAATTGTATCCATTGTAGACTCTCGCCCGCATGTCGTACATGATTCATGATTTGTTCCATTTTCAGCACACGCTCTACATTAGTCCAGGAATTGTGGGTTGTGTAGAACGATACATTGTTCACTTTATTTTCAATAATTTGATGCATAACATTTGTAAGTTCTCTCAAAAGAAAAAATGTATTTATTCTCTCTAACATCGTATACACATAGTTACCCATTGCTTTACATCTAAATAACAAAATGTCACTCGGTCTCTTGGGGTTTATTGAGCCAGAAAGTCATCACATCAGCCACCACAGCTTCCTTGTATTTGTTATCGTCCACCAGGGTGTGTCGGATGTTTTTGAGTTTCACGTGGATGTAGATCGCCTCCTTCAGTTCATGTAGGAAAGCCTCGGTTACTCCGTAAACTCTGGGGATAGACGGCACAAGACCCATAGCCTCCAGGGCTCTGACCAGCGATGGTATAAACCGGCGGGACCAAAGTCTTTTCACCAGCGCCTCAAAATGGTTGAAGAAGTAGTATCTTGGGGGGTCGTATAGACATGGATGCCTGCGCTGGCTGGGGTGATTGATCTCACAACCGATGCATTTTTCTCGTATATACTCTCCAATCACCACGTCTAAAAGCGTGGCTACAGAGACCTTGATGGTGTCCACAAAAATAGTACTGACCACCCCATCAAACACGTCCTCAGGCTGTGTACATGTAGGGGGTGTCATTGGTCTTGCCAGGGGGGAGTAGAATGTTGGGCTGCGAGGCATACAATCCTTAGGGTCGGGCCCCCATGACGTTTCGGAGTCCTGGTATGTGGTCCATGGTTAATGCGTAAGTGAAGAACTGTAGGTTTTAAGGACCCTCCTTTTATTGTTGAACCAGCCCTCTGGGTATCAGGGCGTGGTTAACGCAGCCGCGTACTTAGTTTTCTTCGGGGGGGTGACCCTTCTGACGATGTACCTTCTTGGGTCTCCTTTGAATCATAATCCTCGGGATTCGTATATATTATGCACTTCTTTAGCCGAACAATGCTCTGTCGCTGTTGGCTCTGTACAAACAGAGCGTCCAACAACTCCAACATTTTAAATTCCATTAAATCCCAACTTTTAAAAGGAATAAGCATGCGCAACCTAAAATCCCCAGTCAGGCCTCCATCACAAATGTTTTGGTTGCGGATTTCCTCGTTGCTGATATAGAACTCCACGCAGCCACATGGAAGTCCATTCTTTCTTTGCATTTTCACCCTGTGAAATACTCTTCCTGAGGAGTCAGGGGTACCTTCCCAATGGGTCTCGTAGCCTGTGAACAAGCTATACCCCTTGGTGATAAGTCTCAGTTCGGGACACAAAACCTGGCGAAAAACCGTCCAGTCTTCAACCTCATAGTCCACTCCTAATGTCTGGTCGGTATATTCTTCTCCTTCGGCTACCGTATAGAGGTTCACTCTACAGGCCAGGTAATCAAACAGATACCCCCATTGCTGTCCATTAGACATCAGCACTTGATCTTTCAGCGCAGTTTCTGGGCGGTTTCTGGGTTCTATACACACTTAGAAACCGCTTTTTTGGCGCATCGTATATTGCGGCATTATACTTGGCCCTTTCTCTATGTTTCAGCCGCGGTCCTGCTTCCGTTGTTACAGTCGTGATGACTTTGCCACTGATCACAAAATCCATGTTTAAAAATCTTGTTTACTGTTCTGGGGTCGCAAGCCTTGTTCTGGACTTTTATTTATAATGCCACTGCCACAGCCAATACCCCGGACATTCCTGCTTCATTAGATAACAACCATAAGAGCAATAAAACTGGGGGTGAGGGCCATACTCTTTCAAAAGTTCAAACACAGAAGCCCCCCCCAGTTCAACCAGGTCCCTAGACATCAATCAGCATGACAACTTCAAAGGATGCAATATAGATATAAAATAACACACCCTCTAACACGTGACCACAGGAACAGGATGTCCTGGCCGGAGGCCCATATTTGGACATGTACACGTCATCATGGACACAGGGTAATAAATCAAAATTTTGACCCGTGCCGTCTACTTTACTCTCTCTAACATATTACCTTTTGCTTACGTGATGAACCGCTAAGGGGACATCAATATTTACAATCTAAACCATCTGTGACCTCTCACCTCTCTGTCTGTAGAAGTGTTCTTCCTAACCAGTCCCTCAACAGCTCTCTGACTGAGCCCCACCCTCACTGGGTCTTCAGAGGAGAGGAATGCTGAGGAGGGATGGAAGGATGAATGGATCAGTCAGTCAATAAAGTGTAGAGCTGCTGTCTATGCTGTCTGACAAAATCACTATTTTAGTAGTACATTTAAAGTAATTAAGGCTTTCTGACTGCTGAATACCAACTATTAATCAAATAGATAATGTATTTTCAGGTACAGATAGATTCTTGGGGCGTCACTAGCCCGTTGGTTAAGGTAGGGTTTAGGGTAGGGATGTCCCGAGAATCCCGGATAGCATTGACCATTGTGCATTCTTCTGTCTCTTTTACATAGCTGGTGATGGGTTCTGACTTCTGAACTTAAAAATATGAAATATCCTTATTATGTGAAATTGAATGAAAGAATAATGTATGTTGATGCTAATATGATGTACAATATTCCATGATGTTTCTATATGATAACAATAGCCTAATATATTTAATATGCCATATACTATTTTTTAACAGTTTCACTAATTAATTTGAATTAACTTAATTATTATGATTCAACATCAGTTCACCGTCTCACCTCATAGTGTATTGGAGCAGCAGCAGCTGACTGCCCGGTTCAACGTCAGTTCACCGTCTCAGCAGCAGCTGACTTGATCGTTGATCCTAATCATCATGTTTTGAATCTTAAGAGTAAATAGAGCCGACTACAACTATAAAAAATATAGGGTTCAACTGGAGTTGTTTTCAGATCCCCTAAGAACTGTAGGGTTCTTGGTCAATGAAAAACAGCCCCAAAAGGTTCTTCAAAGAACTTGATAGAAGGTGGGTTCATCGAGGAACCTCCGTTGTTGCTGGACTTCTTCCGGGAACTTCACATTTACAACTGAAAACGATGGTGACAAGTTTGGATGCGACAACAAGTTAAAAAGGTTAAATTGAGTTGATGTTTGGCTCTGAATATGTATCGAAATAATTTATATAATAATATAACATACTAATAATTAATAACTGAGACAATTATGGTTTTCTGTGAATATCTTCAATAAGGTTCCTATAGTTAATTACCGTATATAATAGAAAGCCGGGTTTGACCGTCGGCGTTGTATGAGCTACAGATTATTTCCCTCAACTATATTCTTTCCCATATATTGTATATCGTTTCCATAAAGCAAACATTGTTACGGAGTCTAGATGATAGGTATTCGACTAGCCGTACTGTTCCCCGGACTCCATGTGTAGGGATTTGTACAATGCACAAACAAGGCTATTGAACCTGACATTGGTGTCTGTATTTATTCCTTTATCCAACATATCATACTGAAACATGGTATCAGAAGTGGCTCGGAAAACACACGTGTGTTATTTTTGTAGCTAAGTACAGTATAGGCGCAGTTATGTTCCATATGCGAACACACACCGTTTCCTACTCACAACACTGATCACCTCGTTGTTAGCTGGCTAGCTAGCATCACTACCTACTTCGATGACTGAAGGCAAAGAAATCTCATATTCCATTGCTATGGCAGCGAACATTCCGCCACCAAATCCCATGGTTCTCACAGGGGACTGAAATACTAATTGGGACAACTTCAGGGATGAATTCGAGGACTATGCGCTGGCGACCGGTCTACATGAGAAAACCAACGAGGTACAAGCTGCAACTCTGAGGAGTTTAATGGGCAGCGAATGCAGGCATATCTACCGGCACAATATCACCCTCACAGCACGACAACAGTGTGATGCAAAGGCTATATTGGATGCATTGGAGAATTACTTCAAACCCGCCAGAAACTTAATTTACGAGCGGTTCGTTTTCGGAAGCTGCAAACAGGAAAAGGGTGAGTCAGTATACAACTTTGTAACCCGTTTGAGAGAGAAATCCGCCACTTGTGAATACGGGGGATTGAAAGATGAATTGATTCGTGACAAAATAGTACTGGGAATTGCAAATGAGGATACACGCCGGCGTCTACTGAGAAAGAGAGGCTTAACATTAGTAACTGCCATCGAAATGTGCCGCACTGCTGAAGTCACTGACATGAGAATGAGAGCAATGGAAATCGAAACCCCATGCTCCGACGTTGATACTGTTCACGCTGTTGCTAGGCAGACCAATCGAGGCAGAGCAATTCACCACGAACGGTGAACACAGAGAGCCCCGTAGCATGTAAATACTGTGGGAATACACACACACGTGGCAAAGAGCACTGCCCTGCCTACGGAAAACCATGCAGAGCTTGTGGAACTAATAATCATTTTGCAAAAGTGTGTCTCAAAAGCAAAAGAAGGGTGAGTGAGGGCAAGATTCACTGTGTTGATGATGTCACTCAATGTTCAGAGCTGAACAGTGAAAGTGACATTTACATGCATGAATCCATTGGGGCTGTACACTCAAGAGGGAAGAAATGGTTTGTAACACTACGATTACACAACAAGCAACAACAATGTCAACTGGATTCCGGTGCTACATGCAACGTAATGAGCTACAAAGACAAAATCAATCTGGCACCTGACACACATCTATTGCCCAGCGATACTAGACTAAACCTGTACTCAGGAGAGCTAATGAGCTCTATGGGCACCTTTGAGACCGAATGTGTTATTCGGGGACGCAAACACAAGCTGGAGTTTGAGATTGTAAAAACCAGTCAACATCCTCTCCTCTCAGGCTCTACATGCGAACGCCTGGGACTGATGCAGTTCACTGTACCAAATGACCTGCACATTGTGGATCATGTCCAGCATGGACCCCTGTCCAAAGAACAGCTACTCAGCAGATATGACGATGTATTCAACATGCCCGTTGAATCTGTGCCTGGGGAGGTAGACTTTGAAGTGGATGAGAGCATCACTCCAGTCCAATGTGCTCCTCGCAATGTGCCCATTGCAATCAACGTGGCTGTGAAGGCCCAGCTTGGACAAGTATGAGGCCGATGGCCACATGACATCTGTGACTGAACCAACTGACTGGATCAGCGATATGGTCATAGTGAAAAAAACAGAGAAGCTGAGGGTCTGCATCGACCCAAAGCATCTGAACCAAGCACTGAAACGATCCCACTACATCATGCCGACACTAGAGGATGTCATCTATAAGCTTCCCAAGGCCAGGATTTTCACCTTGGTGGATGCCCGAGATGCATTCCTTCATTGCAAGCTGGACGAAGAAAGCAGCTTCATGACTACCTTCTGGACCCCCTGGGGTCAGAAACGCTGGCTCAAACTCCCGTTTGGTGTCTCAGTGGCGCCTGACATATACCAACGCAAGCAGCACGAGTTACTGGCTGGGCTCAAGGGCATTGAACCCATCGCCGATGATGTCCTGATCGTAGGCTGTGGTGACACAGACGAAGAAGCAGAACGCGACCACGATGTGAAGCTCCTGGCACTGATGGAGCGCTGCCGATCAATTAAGCTTCGCCTTGGCCTGAAGAAGCTGCAGTTCAAGGTGAAAGACTTCCACTTCCATGGCCACATTCTCTCAGCAAAAGGCCTGAAGCTGGACCCAGACAAGGTCAGAGCGATCCTCGACATGCCAAACCCGTCTGATGCAAAAGGAGTACAGCGTCTCATCGGCTTTGCAAACTATCTTGCAAAGTTCATGCCACACCTATCAGCAGTCTGTGAGCCTCTGCGCCGGTTGCTGGACAAAGACACACCATGGCACTGGCTACCCAAGCACGAGGCCGCAGTGCAGGAGATGAAATCTCTGGATTCATCCATGCCAGTGTTGCGCTACTACGACGTCATGAAGTCTGTCACAATCCAGAGCGACTCCAGCCAAAGGGGACTTGGATGCTGCCTTATGCAGGAAGGCCAGCCCGTTGCGTTTGCCTCGAGAGCGCTCACCCCCACCGAACAAAACTATGCACAAATTTAGGTCAACATTGGATCATTCAGAGATCCTCACTGAACTTCTGGAGAGAGTTTGCTGCACTGAAAGTAAAGGGGCTGAATAACTTTGCACGCCCAATTTTTCAGTTTTTGATTTGTTAAAAAAGTTTGAAATATCCAATAAATGTCGTTCCACTTCATGATTGTGTCCCACTTGTTGTTGATTCTTCACAAAAAAATACAGTTTTATATCTTTATGTTTGAAGCCTGAAATGTGGCAAAAGGTCGCAAAGTTCAAGGGGGCCGAATACTTTCGCAAGGCACTGTATATATATATATATATATATATATATTCTTTGACACATTTTCTCTTCCTTTGAAATTAGTATAGGACAGAACATGGACACAATGCAATTGGGATCAAGACGAAGGTTCAGATATGTTGTAGGACAGCTGCATTTGAAGTGTACATGTAACCTACATAGCAGTTAATACAAACTGACATCTATTAGCATACAAATGTGTGCAAATGATCTTCTCAGATCTTCTCAGAAATGAATCAAGTCCATTGAATGGATATAGACAAAAATATAATTCAAGGACTAGCAGAGGTAGAGAGGCGAGGCAGGGGCGAGGACATCATCCTGCTATTTTGACAGTCCCTGATGGACAATGCAGAAGAGGTATTTGCTCTTGTTCCTTCCCTTTCTCTAATGTATTTTGTAATAAAATTAGCAAGTGTAGTAAGATCATTGCTTTACTTTACTAGGACTAGAGACCACAGCAGCGATTCTGCTCTTCCCCTACCTCTTCAATGAGAACCCGAGTGGCCTTTTTGTCCGTGACAAGGTATGCCTATGCACCAATCATCTGTTTCTTCATAAACATAGGTGTGCATGCTTATATAAAACTCCAGCTGAACATTTGTTATGTTCTTTGTATGTGTATTCATCTTTTCTTACTTTTGTTGACAGATTTCACCGCTCTTCACTCCTTTACTGCACATTGGCGGAAATCCATTTCACCATGAGTGAAATCCCGCTGGCCTTTGATGGGGAGAACATCCACGCCCTCGAGGACGTCCCCATAGGACTTGGGGCTCTGCTACGGCTGTATTTAAAATAAAATAAAAATCCCTTAAATTTCAGAAAAACACTTTTGTTAAGTTACTGTGCTCTGGGGAGAAGAGAAGTTGGGGTGAAGTTACCAGGGCCGGTCATAAAGATGGCAAACTTCCTAACATAACTAAGTGGATACGATATACACATTAAAGCTGAAAAATCTGTATTTAGCATCAAGTCTACAATATTGTTCGTTTACCTATGATTAATTTTTAATGTATGTTTTCTTATTGTACATCAAATGAAATCAAATGTATTTTTGACATACACATGGTTAGCAGATGTTACTGCGAGTGTAGCAAAATGCTTGTGCTTCTAGTTCCAACAATGAAGTAATAACCAACGAGTAATCTAACCTAACAATTCATTATTTATATATATATTTTAAATGTCATGAAAAGTACTATACAAAGTAAATGTATTATTTGTTATAGTCTGACATGTCTGCAAAAATGTTGCAATTTTGTAATGTCTCTTTTGTTTGGTAAATATCAATTCACATTGGTGGTGCCACTAAATAAACAATAAATTATTTAAATCAATATTGTTGATATTATTATTATTATTATTAAAATATGTTTTTATAATGGATGGAGGGAGGACAGGGAGTTAAAAAATGAACCCCAAAAGGTTCTTAGAGGAACCATGATAAGGGGTCTATAGTACCCTAAAGGATACTCCAGGAACCTTTACTTTTTTGAGTGTATATTGATAAAAGTCACCTTGTCCGAGAGACATTTACATACTTATACACAGCCCCATTTGGGATGACTATTTTGGGGCGAAATAGCAGCCAGAACAGACAGACCTGATATCGCCCATAATTCGACGTCCTGAGTGGGTATGACCAAAGTTATTACTTTGTGGTACATTTTAAAAACACTATAATAAATGTTTCTGATGCCACATCACCCATTTTCAAAGGGAGTCGTTGGTTTTTAGGGGCAGTCGCTTTTTAGCTTTTTGTCTGAAAGTATTTTCTCAACTGCGATACCAACTCCAGTCAGCAGATGGCGATGTGCGTCTTTCAGGTGATTCTGCAACTGTGACGTATAGTCTAGTGGACGGGACGCTTCTTCAACATCAACAGCTAGTCAGCCACCTTGGTTCATTCTAACTTTATGGAGAAAGGTTTATTCAATAAATCTAGCAACTCCTCCCATACTGGGAAAATACAGGAATACACACTCAGAGCCTGGGCCCTGTTTACACCTCCAAGGTGCCCCCCTCACACAGGAATACACACTCAGAGCCTACGAGGCTTTTCTAAAAACTACACTTTGTGTGTTTCGCTCACCTCTTTTTTTTAAACTAGGTTTGAGATGTGGTATCCACTCAGCTCGCTGCCTCTCAGATCAAAGCTGGGTCCATCTTCTCCATTCTCAAAGTGTGGTCTCCCTGAGATCCCAAGTTTGAAGGATCCCTGGTGCACCATTTACCCAGGTCGCCAGGAGCGGTCACCAAGTGAAAATTAACATCCCCAAATGTGGTTAATTTCTTTCATATCAAACTCTGACTTGTGTGATAAGTTTTTCTTAAACTAAATCTTTATTCACTTAATAAGGGAGCAGGTCAATACAACATACACATATGAAGTGAATCAATTGAGTGCTCTACAGTAATGATGGCTGGTCGACAAATCACCCCCAGATGATTTGTTGAGAGCCCCGATACAAAAGTACAAAGATCTTTTACAGCCAAGATACACCCCTTTCAACCTACATGACCAACAATAGACGTATAGAACGGGTCACAAGGTTAAGATTTGTAAGAAAGGTACTTATAATTCACAGCAGACAGTATCTGCTGTAGAAACAGTACTCCTTGTGTAGAGACAAGGGTCTGGCCCTGAGGTCATCTCTCCCTGGTACCATATAGAACAGAAACATTAACTCATGCTCTGGAATGCCGTCTAAGTTTTATCACCCAAAAGACATTGTAAATCTCCTGTCAGTGTTATCTCCCAGAGGCTCATCCTCATTAGAACACACAGACACAATAGTTATTAAGAAGCCTCTATTCTGTTGCATAAAACAACCAACAATAAAACAATGGATGCAATAAAAGTATTATAACATAATGTTGCAATTTTTGCTCTCTCAGAGTCCACTGAAAGTTGACTAGTAACAACAAATGGGACATAAAAGTCACTTATTAAATATCGGTGATACTATCAACAATAGCAGTGTGCGTTTTCCTTATTTCCTTCATCTTGTTTAATTGTTGCCATGCACCTGCAAATAAGATTGCTCAGATGTGCGAGTGCCTTTTGAATTTTACATTTTACACTTTCACCCACCAATTTTACAATTTCACCCACCATGAGAGCCACTAAATCTGCCCAAGAAGAGGCAAACAAAAGAAAAACCCACAACAAACTTAAAGACAGGAAACAAACCAAAATAGTAACTAGTAAACAGAGTAAACAGTAACAGCCAACAAAAGAACTGGTGTAACACATACTGACTAATGAGGTGACACCAATCAGTGCGCCCTAACGACCTCAAAGTCCAACCTCAAAACATAAATGGAAAAACCAAAGCCAGTAACACCTTCCCCCTTTAAGACAACAACAATTATATCCTATATTTTTGTTGGAAAAGTTTGCGCACCACCAACAGAAAACAACTTCCATTTCACATTATAATCAACTACAATGCTTCACCTTCAACAATATTAACATGGTGTCTACTGGCTGTCAACAATTAAAAACAAGAAAAAAACATTTATTTCCAAATAATAATATACAATAGTATTATTTCTCACCTTTTTCTTTCTATAGAATCCTAAAACAAATTTAGCAAAAAAACTCCACTAGCTTCTAGAACTCTCATCTTCCTAAAACTCACTAGCTTCTTGAACTGTCGTCCCCTTCGAACGAGCCCAAACAAAACTCATCTCCAATACGGAAAAACTTGCAGTCAAAATAAATTGTGATGCACTGGCTAAAAGCAAAACACAAAACTTTGACTGCCCACCCTTGAGACAATCAGCAACCAAATACTCATTCTACAATGTTTGATATAATGAAAAAACTCCTTCATGCATGTATTTTCTGATGTTTAATCAGATATCTTTTATCAGAGTATCTCTTGTCACATTGATCACAGCTATAAGGTTTCTCTCCTGTATGTGTTCTCTGGTGTGATATCAGATGGCTTGACTGAGTAAAACTTTTCCCACATTGAGTACAGCTATAAGGATTATTTCCTGTGTGTGTTCTCTGGTGAGTAGTTAGCTGGCTAGATGTAGTAAAATTCTTCCCACATTGAGCACAGCTATGAGGTTTCTCTCCTGTGTGTGTTCTCTGGTGTGCTATCAAGTGGCTTGACTGAGTAAAATGCTTCCCACATTGATCACAGCTATAAGGTTTCTCTCCTGTGTGTGTTCTTTGGTGTGATATCAGGGTGTGTGGCCAAGAAAAACTCTTCCCACATTGACTACAGCTATACGATTTCTCTCTTGTGTGTGTTCTCTGATGTGATTTCAGGGTATGTGGCTGAGTAAAACTCTTCCCACATTGACCACAGCAATAAGGTTTCTCTCCTGTGTGTGTTCTCTGGTGTACCAACAGATTGTTAAATGTCGTGTAACTCTTCCCACATTCATCACAGCTACAGGGTTTCTCTCCTGTGTGTGTTCTCTGGTGTGATTTTAATTGTCCTAAGAGAAGAAAACTCTTTCCACAGTCAGAGCAGCTAAAAGGTTTCTCTCCTGTATGGATTTTCTGATGTACTTTAACGACTTTTGAGGAGGTGAAACTCTTCCCACAATGAGCACAGCTATAGGGTTTAACTCCTGTGTGTGTTCTCTGGTGGGATATCAGGATGGTTGACTGAGTAAAACTCTTCCCACATTGAGTACAGCTATAAGGTTTCTCTCCTGTGTGTGTTCTCTGGTGTGATATCAGGCTGGTTGACTGAGTAAAACTCTTCCCACATTGAGTACAACCAAAAGGTTTCTCTCCTGTGTGGATTCTCTGATGCATTGCAAAGCCTGATGAGGTGAATCTCTTCCCACAATCAGAGCAGCAGTGAGTCCTCTTCCCTTTGGATCTCTGCTGGTGTTTCTTGAGGTGTTCTAATGTGGAGAGACTCTTCTTTGCCTTGTCAGCATCATGAGGTTGTTGAGGCTCCCCAGAGGATCCACAATAGTCCCGTCTCTCTCCTGTGTGAACAACAAAGTCAGACAGGCGGTTAAAGGCCCACAACAGCAGAAATCCACTGTAAAAGGTGATGCCGACAGCATAGCCATTACGTTGTACAACAATTGACGTCTGTAATGAATGTTACAATTATTTAACAAATGTCTTAAAATGAGAAAGAACAGTCATATTTTCATCTTGTTTTCACATTAGCAGTAACATTGATTATTGTAGGCTAGGAAAAAGTTATTAAAGTTGTTGAAATCCTAAGCAGTGTGCCAAATTACTTTTGGTTTCCAATATAGGACTCTTTCTGTGTTTGCTGAAATTGCGCCACGAGGGCGATGCACACGCAATTTGATTGCAGAAACTCCTCCATGCTAACGAGGAAACCGCTAGTTTGGATGTAGCATATCTGCCTGGAGCAAAAATGGTGAGCAAAGATTTGTTTTTCACAAATGTATTCTGAATATTACAGCGCACGATCAGGATGCTACTCAAGGAAACTCACAATAACTTCTTCAGTCTATTTGAACTCACATTCTTAAGCCTAGGGGTCCCGTTGAAGTGAAACTGCGGGGCGCACAATTCAAATTTATAATCATAAAAATGATGGATATTAAACATTTAGGTACATATACAGTTGAAGTCGGAAGTTTACATACACCTTAGCCCGAAAAATTTAAACTCAGTTTTTTGACAATTCCTGACATTTAATCCAAGTAAAAATTCCCTGTTTTAGGTCAGTTAGGGTCACCACTTTATTTTAAGAATATGAAATGTCAGAATAATAGCAGAGAGAATGATTTATTTCAGCTTTTATTTCTTTCATCACATTCCCAGTGGGTCAGAAGTTTACATACACTCAATTAGTATTTGATAGCATGGCCTTTAAACTGTTTATCTTCGGTCAAACATTTCATGTAGCCTTCCACAAGCTTCCCATAATAAGTTGGGTGTATTTTGGCCCATTCCTCCTGACAGAGCTGGTGTAACTGAGTCAGGTTTGTAGGCCTCCTTGCTCGCACACGCCTTTTCAGTTCTGCCCACACATTTTCTATAAGATTGAGGTCAGGGCTTTGTGATGGCCACTCCAATACCTGGACTTTGTTGTCCTTAAGCCATTTTGCCTCATCTTATGGAAGTATGGTTGCGGTCATTGTCCATTTGGAAAACCCATTTGCGAACAAGCTTTAACTTCCTGAAATGTCTTTAGGTGTTGCTTCAATATATCCATATACTTTTCCTTCCTTCCCCCTTTTCCCTCCAAACATAACGATGGTCATTATGGCCAAGCAGTTCTGTCTTTGTTTCATCAGACCAGAGGACATTTCTCCACAAAGAACGATCTTTGTCCACATGTGCAGTTGCAAACCTGTTAAGAGAATTTTTATCAATAATGACTAATTATGTATACATTTCAATCAGGACTGACTAATCAGAATACTATTATGTTACTGTATATGTACTAATCAGAATACTATTATGTTACTGTATATGTACTAATCAGAATACTATTATGTTACTGTATATGTATGAATTTTATTTTTAATCCTAGTACTGAATATAATGTGTGTAAATATAATCAAGAATTAGAACAATGACTGTCTGCTCCTTGGTAGAAATGAATTAACTATATCACCAGTCTGGCTAGAAGGCTTATCTACACAAGCATGACCTTGGCTCGGTCATATATTATCTTAAATAGGGAGAGACATGTGAGAACCATACAGCCATTGTACTACAGCGGAGATAACATGAGCTAGTACTGAAACTAATGACGTCATTTTCAGTTTATAACCTGTGGTAAAATGTGTAAGGAGCAGTACTCTCGTGAATAAAATCTGCTGTTTGACTTTAAGACTGGGCTCTGTCCATTTTTATAAAATAAGGGTCATACAAATCCTTATGAATTGACAGAGTGTTTAATTTTAATTGGGTGTTAAAACATAGAGGAATTTAATTTCTGCAACAAAACCGTAGTCTGGCTTTTTTATGGCGCTTTTGGAGCAGTGGCTTCTTCCTTGCTGAGCGGCCTTTCAGGTTACGTCGATATAGGACTCATTTTACTGTGGATATAGATACTTTTGTACTTGTTTCCTCCAGCATCTTCACAAGGTCCTTTGCTGTTGTTCTGGGATTGATTTGCACTTTTCGAAACCAAAGTACGTTCATCTCTAGAAGACAGAACGCGTCTCCATCCTGAGCGGTATGACGGCTGCGTGGTCCCATGGTGTTTACACTTGCGAACTATAGTTTGTACAGATGAACGTGGTACCCTCAGGCACTTGGACATTGCTCCCTAGGATGAACCAGACTTGTGGAGGTCTACATTTGTTTTCTGAGGTCTTGGCTGATTTCTTTAGATTTACCCATGATGTCAAGCAGAGAGGCACTGAGTTTGAAGGTAGGCCATGAAATACATCCCCAGCCATGACACCATTTTCTGGAATTTTCCAAGCTGTTTAAAGGCACAGTCAACTTAGTGTATGTAAACTTCTGACCCACTGGAATTGTGATTCAGTTAATTATAAGTGAAATAATCTGTCTGTAAAAAATTGTTGAGTAATCCACTTGTTCAACATGCAGACAAAGGAATCCAAAAAGATACCACTAAACTTTGTTTCAACAAGTCAAAATATGTTTCTATTTACTCCTCAGATACTCTAAATGTAATCAAACTTTAATATTTCTTACGGAAAGAAGTATGTTCAATAGGAAACCGATTTTAGCAGGTGCGTCCTGTCTTCATGTCGCGCGTGCAAACACGAATTTCCACAACTGTGTCCCTGAACTAAAACTGATATTTCTTATTAGTTTTGGAAGTTACAAGCCTGAAACCTTGAAACTGCCTTCCGGGTTGGAGCGAGCAGTCGCATCCGCACACTTCGGTCTGCAGGTAGTATAACTTTTCATTACATTTCATTACATTTCATTATAGTACAACGGTTTGATTTGTCTAATCTTAGCAATTTCTTCTTAGCTAGCTACATAGCCGTCTTTGTATCAAAGATAATTGCGTAATTATCGTATTTCGTCGTCCTAACGTATCTGCCCAGCAGCTAGCCAGCTAGCTAACGCCCACCGTCTACATAGCTAGCTACATAACCGTCTCTGTATCAAAGATAATTGTGTAGATAATTGTGTAGTCTAGAGCGATTTTCTAGGTTACCTAGCCAGCTATTGTCGTTCTTTTAACGCAACGTAACGTAATCAACACTGCTAGCTAGCTAGCCAGCTAGCCCCTGAATCAACAACGCAGCCAGCTATTTGTCGTCCTTAACGTAGGAGACACTGCTAGCTAGCCAACAGCTAGCCAACGTCTACCGATTAGAACTCAACAACCCGGACGCATTCCGCCTCGCTCCACAGGTAGTATCACATTTTCATTTCATTTCATTACAGTACAACGGTTTGATTTGTTTGATCGTAGCTAGCTACATAGCTAGCTACATAGCAGTCTCTGTATCAAAGATAATTGTGTAGTCTAGAGCGATTTTCTAGGTTACCTAGCCAGCTATTGTCGTTCTTTTAACGCAACGTAACGTAATCAACACTGCTAGCTAGCCAGCTAGCCCCCTAATCAACAACGCAGCCACTGCCAGCTAGCCTACAAAGTCAACAACGCAGCCACTGCCAGCTAGCCTACTTCAGCAGTACTGTATCATTTTTAATCATTTTAGTCAATAAGATTCTTGCTACGTAAGCTCAACTTTCTGAACATTCGAGACGTGTAGTCCACTTGTCATTCCAATCTCCTTTGCATTAGCGTAGCCTCTTCTGTAGCCTGTCAACTATGTGTCTGTCTATCCCTGTTCTCTCCTCTCTGCACAGACCATACAAACGCTCCACACCGCGTGGCCGCGGCCACCCTAATCTGGTGGTCCCAGCGCGTACGACCCACGTGGAGTTCCAGGTCTCCGGTAGCCTCTGGAACTGCCGATCTGCGGCCAACAAGGCAGAGTTCATCTCAGCCTATGCCTCCCTCCAGTCCCTCGACTTCTTGGCACTGACGGAAACATGGATCACCACAGATAACACTGCTACTCCTACTGCTCTCTCTTCGTCCGCCCACGTGTTCTCGCACACCCCGAGAGCTTCTGGTCAGCGGGGTGGTGGCACCGGGATCCTCATCTCTCCCAAGTGGTCATTCTCTCTTTCTCCCCTTACCCATCTGTCTATCGCCTCCTTTGAATTCCATGCTGTCACAGTTACCAGCCCTTTCAAGCTTAACATCCTTATCATTTATCGCCCTCCAGGTTCCCTCGGAGAGTTCATCAATGAGCTTGATGCCTTGATAAGCTCCTTTCCTGAGGACGGCTCACCTCTCACAGTTCTGGGCGACTTTAACCTCCCCACGTCTACCTTTGACTCATTCCTCTCTGCCTCCTTCTTTCCACTCCTCTCCTCTTTTGACCTCTCCCTCTCACCTTCCCCCCCTACTCACAAGGCAGGCAATATGCTCGACCTCATCTTTACTAGATGCTGTTCTTCCACTAACCTCATTGCAACTCCCCTCCAAGTCTCCGACCACTACCTTGTATCCTTTTCCCTCTCGCTCTCATCCAACACTTCCCACACTGCCCCTACTCGGATGGTATCGCGCCGTCCCAACCTTCGCTCTCTCTCCCGCTACTCTCTCCTCTTCCATCCTATCATCTCTTCCCTCTGCTCAAACCTTCTCCATCTCCTGATTCTGCCTCCTCAACCCTCCTCTCCTCCCTTTCTGCATCTTTTGACTCTCTATGTCCCCTATCCTCCAGGCCGGCTCGGTCCTCCCCTCCCGCTCCGTGGCTTTGACGACTCATTGCGAGCTCACAGAACAGGGCTCCGGGCAGCCGAGCGGAAATGGAGGAAAACTCGCCTCCCTGCGGACCTGGCATCCTTTCACTCCCTCCTCTCTACATTTTCCTCTTCTGTCGCTGCTGCTAAAGCCACTTTCTACCACTCTAAATTCCAAGCATCTGCCTCTAACCCTAGGAAGCTCTTTGCCACCTTCTCCTCCCTCCTGAATCCTCCTCCCTCCTGAATCCCCCTCCCCCCTCCTCCCTCTCTGCAGATGACTTCGTCAACCATTTTGAAAAGAAGGTCGACGACATCCGATCCTCGTTTGCTAAGTCAAACGACACCGCTGGTTCTGCTCACACTGCCCTACCCTGTGCTCTGACCTCTTTCTCCCCTCTCTCTCCAGATGAAATCTCGCGTCTTGTGACGGCCGGCCGCCCAACAACCTGCCCGCTTGACCCTATCCCCTCCTCTCTTCTCCAGACCATTTCCGGAGACCTTCTCCCTTACCTCACCTCGCTCATCAACTCATCCCTGACCGCTGGCTACGTCCCTTCCGTCTTCAAGAGAGCGAGAGTTGCACCCTTCTGAAAAAAACCTACACTCGATCCCTCCGATGTCAACAACTACAGACCAGTATCCCTTCTTTCTTTTCTCTCCAAAACCCTTGAACGTGCCGTCCTTGGCCAGCTCTCCCGCTATCTCTCTCAGAATGACCTTCTTGATCCAAATCAGTCAGGTTTCAAGACTAGTCATTCAACTGAGACTGCTCTTCTCTGTATCACGGAGGCGCTCCGCACTGCTAAAGCTAACTCTCTCTCCTCTGCTCTCATCCTTCTAGACCTATCGGCTGCCTTCGATACTGTGAACCATCAGATCCTCCTCTCCACCCTCTCCGAGTTGGGCATCTCCGGCGCGGCCCACGCTTGGTTGCGTCCTACCTGACAGGTCGCTCCTACCAGGTGGCGTGGCGAGAATCCGTCTCCTCACCACATGCTCTCACCACTGGTGTCCCCCAGGGCTCTGTTCTAGGCCCTCTCCTATTCTCGCTATACACCAAGTCACTTGGCTCTGTCATAACCTCACATGGTCTCTCCTATCATTGCTATGCAGACGGCACACAATTAATCTTCTCCTTTCCCCCCTCTGATGACCAGGTGGCGAATCGCATCTCTGCATGTCTGGCAGACATATCAGTGTGGATGACGGATCACCACCTCAAGCTGAACCTCGGCAAGACGGAGCTGCTCTTCCTCCCGGGGAAGGACTGCCCGTTCCATGATCTCGCCATCACGGTTGACAACTCCACTGTGTCCTCCTCCCAGAGCGCTAAGAACCTTGGCGTGATCCTGGACAACACCCTGTCGTTCTCAACTAACATCAAGGCCGCAGCCCATCTGGTGTTCAACCAAGCCATAGGAACTGAATCCTGGGAGCTAATATTAAGTATGCCCTTTCTCTTGCAATTCTAAGTCTCTCTCAAAAATAAATATGTTTTGTTTTTCTTTAGATTTTATCCTACCATATCTATTGGGTTATTCTCCTACATTATTTTTTACATTTCTACAAACTTCAAAGTGTTTTCTTTCCAATGGTACCAATTAAATACATATCCTGGCTTCAGGGCCTGAGCAAAAGGCAGTTTACTTTGGGCACGTCATTCAGACAGGAAGTGGAGAAAAAAGGGGCCTAGCCCTAAGAATTAAGCTCTGTCTATTCACTAGTTCACCAACGTGGGGGAAAACTCAGGGGAGTAACCTCCATTTCCAGGTTGCTTATGAGTGCATTTCACATTACTTTGGATTATAATTGTGAAGCTCGCTTCAATCTCCTGCTTAATATGTTTGTGTTATTGTCGCAAATCAACTGCTTTAAACTTTAAAAAACACTTCAACAAGTAAAATGTACTTTGGCTAGCTTTGCCATCACCCTGACAATGAGGGTTTGTAATTGTTTGCCAAATTGGCACATAACTTCACCTAACAATAATATAGACCTACTGTAAGACCCATAACGTCACCTAACAATAACACAGATCTACAGTAGGACCCATAACATCACCTAACAATAACACAGATCTACTGTAGGACTCATAACATAACAATAACATAGACCTACTGTAAGACCCATAACGTCACCTAACAATAACACAGATCTACTGTAGGACCCATAACATCACCTAACAATAACACAGATCTACTGTAGGACCCATAACACCACCTAACAATAACATAGATCTACTATAGGACCCATAACGTGACCTAATAATAACATAGACCAACTGTAGGACCCATAAGGTCACCAAACAACAAATATACCGTGATGTTTGTCAATTGACACCGATTCAGAAAGTGATTTCTTGAATCAGCTGATGATAGTTGAACATGTGACTGTAACTAAACAGCTACAGTATTAAGAATGATGTGAAATTTCTGAAGAACCACGTTAATGACAGTATCCATTTGGCTGTTGTCAATCAACTTCAGATGACTCTCAGTTAAAACCATTGGATTTAGCAAACTCTGAAATGATGTAGGATTTCTGTGCCCATGAAAACTGTTTTCCCAGCGTAACATAAGAGACACTAAATGATAGGTAGTTCAAGTGCATTTCAGAGATCTGAATACAAAAAACTGTCTGACAACAAGATCCCGTATTTAAGATGACTTCTTATCCTCTGCAAAAATAGCCTAAAGCGGCGTCTGTCCCGAACTCACTGGAAGGGGAAACTGAGGGCCCAGAATATTTTATACAATATCGCAAGCTTGCTATCGCGAGTTTCGGCCGGCCCAGTTGATAGAATGTTTCAAGTTCGTGCAGCCAATGTGATTTATAGGATATTTATTTTTTATCCTGATATTTTCTACCTGCAATGTTTTTATTTTTTGGCTTTATGTAGGCTATTTTTACATAGTTGGCAATGGCAAAATTTACTTTTAGATTTGTATAATTTTCTTCTTCTGGTTAGGTTATATTGATGACTGGCTCCCTTTAGTAATTTGTGTATCTGTAATTATTTAATCAAACAGCGTGCTTAAAGCATCAGACAAGTTATGTACATATAGTTGATTTTATAAAAACACATGGGGCGATTGGTAGAAAAACAGATGACTCTTGGTTGACCAATATTTATTTTAGTTGGGGACAGCACTAGAACATGAATTTGGGGTTCCCGAGTGGCGCAGCGGTCTAAGACAATGCATCTCAGTGCTCGAGGAGTCACTACAGACACAGCCTGGATTCGAACCAGGCTATAACAACCGGGCCGTGATTGGGAGTCCCATAGGGCGGCGCACAATTGGCAAAGTGTCATCCGGGTTAGGCAGTCCGTCTATAAGAATTTGTTTTTAACTGACTTGCCTAGTTAAATAAAGGTTATATTTAAAAAGAAAAAAAAAATGTTTTTATGACAAACCGTTTTTTTTTACAAAGATGTCAAAGGAACCAACTTTGAGAAGGGTTTAAAGCAAAGGTTCCAAACCAATTCATAAATGTAATTGAATCTAGGTATGTTTTGTAATTGAATCTAGGTATGTTTCACCTTTAATGTAATTTAATCTAGGTATGTTTAATGTAACGGAATCTAGGTATGTTTTGCCTTTAATGTAATTGAATCTAGGTATGTTTCGCCTTTAATGTAATGGAATCTAGGTATGTTTTGCCTTTATTGTAATGGAATCTATGTATGTTTAATGGCATGGAATCTAGGTATGTTTAATGTAATGGAATAAAAATAATTATCTGAATATATATCTAAGAAATCTCGGTGCTCAAAGCTTCACATGGAACCACAGTAACCACAGTAAAACGTTGGATAACATTCACAACATGGAACAACAGTAACCATAGTAACACATTGGCTAACATTCAAGGCGACAGACGTACTTACAAGCCCTTAACCAAAAAGAAGTCAAGAAAAATAAGTGTTTAGTAAAAAATACAAAATAAAAGTAACAAATAATTAAACAGCAGCAGTAAAATAACAATAGCGAGGCTATATACAGGGAGAACCAGTACAGAGTCTATGTGCGGGGGCACCGGTTAGTTGAGGTTATGTAGGTAGAGTTATAAATGCCTATAAATGTTAAACTGTCGTACACCATCAGAATCCAAAATATACGCTTTTTTTTACTCAGTATATACACCGAATAAAAGGAGCAAGCAGGTATGATTTTCTCTTTCATTTTGAGCCCTTGGGAAGAAGGCACCCGAGCCTACCCTGCTAACGGGTTCCCAATAGATAACACAACCACAAAGTGCATGAAAGCATGAGGTGTGGCTAACGTTTGCACGCTTTCGCTAGCTACCAAGCTAGCATACAAACTCGGTTGCACAGAGTAGATCCTCCCTATGATGTTGAGAAATAGTGCATTGTGGGTAGTGTAGAAGACCCCTCTTTCACAGTGCTGCTACTCTCTGTTAATTATCTGAGTCACTTTAAGTGATTTCTTCAAGAAACAACTACTGTTTGCCCCTCTAAGACTACATATTGGGCTAATCTAATAGGAAATATTGAGGACTACAATATTTCAGGCATTGTCATTGGATGCGTTTGATCAATTGTTAACGTTGTGTTGACGGTCCACTCTTGATGTTCTACACATTACAGTGAAGCTTCAGCCATTCCTACAGAACAACATTAAAGTGTAGAACCCCTTTACTGCATATTGGTTCAAAGACTGTAGAGACGGTACTTACTGGTATTAAACAGATCTCCAACCTCCTCTTCTTCCTCCAATGTGACAGTCATCTCCCCCTCCTCCTCCTCCTCTTTCACTCCAAAAACTGCATCCTCTTCTCTCTCTTCCTCCTCTTCTTTTACTGTAACATGCTCCTCTTTCACTCTGAACGCATCTTCCTCTTCTTTCACTGTAACGTCTTTCTCTTCTTCTTTCACAGTAACAGCCTCGCCCTCTACTTGTTTTTGTATTGTAACAGCCTCCTTTTCCTTCTCCTCTTTCACAAGAACTTCTTTCTCCGTCCAGCAGACCTCTTCTTTATCAGAAGGAGAGTAGCTTAGTGAACTCATGGCCGGGGGATGTTAGCTAGCTAGCTAGCATTAGCGACTAGCCTAGTTCTAAGTTAATTTAGCAAACCAGCTAGCTGACAAACAACGTACAAATATAATCAAATGGGCCAACAAGTACATATGACAGAAGTGTGTTTAATACACAGCGACTAATATACACCAAAAACAGTGTAAAGATCGTGAATGTTGTAGCTATGTTTGCTAGAAAGCTACCGAGGTGTCTGACTAGCTGTTGTTATTGAAGGAGCGTCCAC
Organism: Oncorhynchus nerka; assembly: GCF_034236695.1. Classification (NCBI taxonomy): domain Eukaryota; kingdom Metazoa; phylum Chordata; class Actinopteri; order Salmoniformes; family Salmonidae; genus Oncorhynchus; species Oncorhynchus nerka. The sequence goes on from NC_088397.1 coordinate 34,952,815, forward strand.
TAGATTATACGTCATACTGGCAGCGTCGCCTGAACCTAAAAGACGCACATCGCCATCTGCTGACTGGAGTGGGCAATGCAGTTGAGGAACCAAAGGTTAATTTCTGATTTATTCCAGAAAAGTGTAATATTATATTAAATCGTTCAAAGAGAATCATGTGTTGATTGATTCGTATTTAATGAGTGAGCATTTAAAACAAACTTTACACCCCACTACATATTTGCATTGAACCATACTTCTGACCTGGATCATTTTGACCCCAGAGGCATATCTTTTATCATAGCCAAAAATGTGGTTTATTCAAATCTTCCAATTTCTCATGACTTTGTCAATCAACTTGTTCTTAATAAATCTAAATCATGGTTTAGTGTTTCTGTATCAATATGGACTTTTAACAAGTTAAAATCCTTTGGAGTCATTTTGACCCCAGCCAAAAGCACCGTTGATAAATAGATTTCTTTCAAAGAAAAATGTAATCACATTTTATTGGTCAAATACACGTGTTTAGCAGATGTTATTGTGGGTGTTATGAAATGCTTGTGGTTTTAGCTCCGACAGTGCAGTAATATCTAACAAGTAATATCTAACAATTTCACAAAATATACCCAATACACACACATCTAAGTATTTGAATCTAGGTTTCTCTGTAGACATGATCCATCCCATCAGAGGGTGGAGGACCACCTGTATCAGTGGTTTTGACCAGATAGACACCTGCAGACACACAGTATAGTGCTTCTCATGTACTCTAATAAGATTGGACTTTTCTATTCCACGTATCACATGACTGTGCTCCTGTTATTAAGGATCCCAATTAGTTCCTGCCAAGGCAGCAGCTACTCTTCCTGTGGTTTATTAAGGATCCCCATTAGTTCCTTCCAAGGCAGCAGCTATTCTTCCTGGTGTTTATTTTGGATCCCCATTAGTTCCTGCCAAGACAGCAGCTACTCTTCCTGGGGGTTATTATGGATCTCCATTAGTTCCTGCCAAGTAAGGTCAGCGAGCATACCAGCCTGCCTGAACTGCCCCTGAATTAACAGGTATAAATGATGGGTTATAAACTAACAGGTATAAATGATGGGTTATGAATTAACAGGTATAAATGATGGGTTATGAATTAACAGGTATAAATGATGGGTTATGAATTAACAGGTATAAATTATGGGTTATGAATTAACAGGTATTTTACATTTGCAATTATTCAAATATTTTCAAGTACATTTCATCAGAGCAACATGATAATTAATGATTTCTGAACAACCATTTTTTATTTAATGTCTATTAAGTGTATCTTATCAACTTTATTTCAACTGGTGATATTTCATTATAGAGAATATAACATGACAATACATGACATCTAAGTAGCAGTATATGATTATGGACTAACAGTCTAACAGTATGAAGGACACAACTCATGGTATTCTGGGTAAACAGTGAGAGACTAGGTCAAATCAAATCAAATGTATTTATCACCATATTCTTATCGGCAGACTCAATAGCCTCGGTTTCTCGGATGACTGCCTTGCCTGGTTCACCAATTACTTTGCAGACAGAGTTCAGTGTGTCAAATCGGAGGGCATGCTGTCCGGTCCTCTGGCAGTCTCTATGGGGGTGCCACAGGGTTCAATTCTCGGGCCGACTCTTTTCTCTGTATATATCAATGATGTTGCTCTTGCTGCGGGCGATTCCCTGATCCACCTCTACGCAGACGACACCATTCTATATACTTTCGGCCCGTCATTGGACACTGTGCTATCTAACCTCCAAACGAGCTTCAATGCCATACAGCACTCCTTCCGTGGCCTCCAACTGCTCTTAAACGCGAGTAAAACCAAATGCATGCTTTTCAACCGATCGCTGCCTGCACCCGCATGCCCGACTAGCATCACCACCCTGGATGGTTCCGACCTTGAATATGTGGACATCTATAAGTACCTAGGTGTCTGGCTAGACTGTAAACTCTCCTTCCAGACTCACATCAAACATCTCCAATCGAAAATCAAATCAAGAGTCGGCTTTCTATTCCGCAACAAAGCCTCCTTCACTCACGCCGCCAAGCTTACCCTAGTAAAACTGACTATCCTACCGATCCTCGATTTCGGCGATGTCATCTACAAAATGGCTTCCAACACTCTACTCAGCAAACTGGATGCAGTCTATCACAGTGCCATCCGTTTTGTCACCAAAGCACCTTATACCACCCACCACTGCGACTTGTATGCTCTAGTCGGCTGGCCCTCGCTACATATTCGTCGCCAGACCCACTGGCTCCAGGTCATCTACAAGTCCATGCTAGGTAAAGCACTGCCTTATCTCAGTTCACTGGTCACGATGGCAACACCCATCCGTAGCACACGCTCCAGCAGGTGTATCTCACTGATCATCCCTAAAGCCAACACCTCATTTGGCCGCCTTTCGTTCCAGTACTCTGCTGCCTGTGACTGGAACGAACTGCAAAAATCGCTGAAGTTGGAGACTTTTATCTCCCTCACCAACTTCAAACATCAGCTATCCGAGCAGCTAACCGATCGCTGCAGCTGTACATAGTCTATTGGTAAACAGCCCACCCATTTTCACCTACTTCATTCCCATACTGTTTTTTTATTTATTTATTTACTTTTCTGCTCTTTTGCACACCAATATCTCTACCTGTACATGACCATCTGATCATTTATCACCCCAGTGTTAATCTGCAAAATTGTATTATTCACCTACCTCCTCATGCCTTTTGCACACATTGTATATAGACTGCCCATTTTTTTTCTACTGTGTTATTGACTTGTTAATTGTTTACTCCATGTGTAACTCTGTGTTGTCTGTTCACACTGCTATGCTTTATCTTGGCCAGGTCGCAGTTGCAAATGAGAACTTGTTCTCAACTAGCCTACCTGGTTAAATAAAGGTGAAATAAAAAAATAAAATAAAATAAAATGTTAATGCGAGGGTAGCGAAATGCTTGTGCTTCTAGTTCCGACATTGCAGTAATAACCAATGAGTAATCTAACCTAACAATTCCACAACTACTACCTTATATACACAAGTGTGAAGGGAATATGTGAATGGTTAGGAAACAATATGTCATGTTTTACTCATACCTCAGCCAGCATTGTGAATGGTGAGGAAATAATATGTCATATTTTACTCGTACCTCAGTCAGCATTGTGAATGGTGTCTGATGCAGTGACATACTAGACCATGGCAGTAAATCTAATACTTAGTGGTTTTTAGTCATGCATGAAAGTCTGTGGTGGTTCTGTGGTTATAAGTTAATGACTTTGGAATACATTTCTGGCCATGCTGGCAGGGTCTGAATCAAATGTCCACCTGGTACACTGGCAGGGTCTGAATCAAACCCAATCTCCACCTGGCACACTAGCAGGGTCTGAATAAAATGTCCACCTGGTACACTGACAGGGTCTGAATCAAACCCAATGTCCACCTGGCACACTGACAGGGTCTGAATCAAACCCAATGTTAAGGGGAGGGAAGATTGGTCAAGAGGGTGATGATTATTGTTGTTCTACTGCCTGATTGTTATGCAACAACACTTTTTACAAAAGCTTTGTTAAAGAACAAGTTGTTGTTTGTGTCACACTGCTTTGCTTTATCTTGGCCAGGTCGCAGTTGTAAATGAGAACTTGTTCTCAACTGGCCTACCTGGTTAAATAAAGGTTCATTTTTTTTGTATTTTTAAATGTTTTTACAACATTAACAATGTCTACACTGTATTTCTGATCAATTTTATGTTATTTTAATGGACAATTTTTTTAAATGTTCTTTCAAAATCTAGGACACTTCTTAATGACCCCAAACCTTTGTTACACCATGTAGGAGCAGTATAGACATAGTCTGTTCATTATATACATCTTCATGATGTATTGTTACACCATGTAGGAGCAGTATAGACCTACAGTAGCTGGCCACTTGTTTAGATTTATTTTGACTTAATGAAACTGCCTTAAATGTGCTGTAGTAAACATTTTTTTATTGCACTAATCAATCAACACATTCCTGTCTTTGTATGTCTCAATATAACAGTATTATTAAATTAAATCCATGTAAAATAATCTTTGTCTGAAAATAAAATATGATCCTCAACTGCGTTTCCCCTCCAGTCAGCAGACGGTGATGTGCGTCTTTCAGGCGACGCTGCCAGCGTGATGTATAATCTAGTGGACGGTTCTTCGGAAACAGCTCGTCAACCACCTCGGTAGGTCTGCTGGACGGAGAAAGAGGGTCTGGGGTTGAACATTGTTGTGAAAGAGGAGAAGGAAGAGGAGAATGTTACAGTAAAACAAGTAGAGGGTGAGGCTGTTACAGAGAAAGAAGAAGAGAAAGACATTTCAGTGAAAGAGGAGGAAGATGCGTTCATAGTGAAAGAGGAGGATGTTACAGTAAAAGACGAGGAAAAGAAAGAGGAGGATGCCATTTTTGGAGTGGAAGAGGAGGAGGGGGAGATGACTGTCACATTGGAGGAAGAAGAGGAGGTTGGAGATCTGTTTAACACCAGTAAGTACCGTCTCTGCAGTCGTTGAACCAATATGCAGTAAAGGGGTTCTACACTTTAATGTTGTTCTATAGGAATGGCTGAAGCTACACTGTAACATGTAGAACATCAAGAGGGGACCATCAACAAAACATTAACAATTGATTAAATGCATCTGAAATACTGTAATCCTCAATATCTCGTATTAGATTAGCCCAAGATGTACTCTTAGAGGGGCAATCAGCAGTTGTTACATCCATTTTGGGACTTATACATTAATCATATCTACCCACCTGTTTCTTGAAGAATTCACTGTCGTAACCCATCAGAACCAAAAATATACGCTTTTTTTAATCCAATGTTTGTCAGTAAATATAAACAAGCACTGTATATCATCAAAACATGATTAATTGATTTAATTGAGTCTCAAGCATTTCTAAAACATTTAACATTTTTATTTAAATGTTTAAAAAAAATCTAATTTAGACTAAGTAACGTAACAAAATGTGGAAAAAGGGAAGCGGTCTGAACTTAATGAATGCACTAGGGTCCCGACTATAAAAAATCTTGGGTCAACCAAGAGTCGTCTTTCCTTTCTACCAACTGATGGGTAGAAATTTTATAATGTGTATTTTTCCATATATTGACACACCCCATGTGTTTTAATTAAATCAACTATATGTACTGAACTGGTCTGATGCTTCTTAGAACCACCCCTCCCGGATCCGGGAGAATTGTCACCAACAACGCTGAATAGCATAGCGCAACAGTCAAATAATATTACTAGAAAATATTCATATTCATGAAATCACAAGTGAAATATAGCGAAACACAGTTTAGCCTTTTGTTAATCACCCTGTCGTCTCAGCGAAAGCAATACAAGCGTTTGTGTAAGTTTATCGATAGCATAACAAAACAATAAGTACACTTAGCATCAGGTAACTTGGTCACGAAAATCAGAAAAGCAATCAAATTAATAGTTTACCTTTGATGATCTTCGGATGTTTTCACTCACGAGACTCCCAGTTAGACAGCAAATGTTCCTTTTGTTCCATAAAGATATTTTTTTATATCCAAACACCTCCGTTAGTTTGGTGCGTTATGCCCAGGAATCCACCGGAAAGAGCGGTCACGACAATGCAGACAAAAATTCAAAATTATGTCCATAATGTCGACAGACACATGTCAAACGTTTTTTATAATCAATCCTCAAGGTGTTTTTCAAATATCTATTCGATAATATATCAACCAGGACAGTTGGCTTTTCACTAGGACCGGGAGTAACAATGGCCGCCTCTCTCTTTTGCGCACAAATCACTCTGAGAGCCCTCACCTGTCCACTTACGTAACGTGGTCGTTCACACTCCTACTTCAAAATAAAAGCCTGAAACTATGTCTAAAGGCTGTTGACACCTTAGGGAAGCCATAGAAAAGGGAATCTGGTTGATATCCCTTTCAATGGGCAATAGGGATGCATAGGAACACAGGGCTTTCAAAATAAGAGTCACTTCCTGATTGGATATTTCTCAGGTTTTCGCCTGCAATATCAGTTCTGTTATACTCACAGACAATAGTTTTACAGTTTTGGAAACTTTAGAGTGTTTTATATCCTTAGCTGTCAATTATATGCATATTCTAGCATCTGGTCCTGAGAAATAGGCCGTTTACTTTGGGAACGTTATTTTTCCAAACATAAAAATACTGCCCCCTAGCTTCAAGAGGTTGCACACCGTTTGATTAAATAATTAAGACACACAAATGACTCGAGGGAGCCAGAGATCAAGATAGCCTAACCATCAGAAAAAAAAACTTCCTCCTCCCGCTGCTGCTGGCCTTCGTAAATTCTGATGTTATGCTCCTATAGTTTCTGGTAATAGGCTACATCAGCAGTGGGCGACCTTTTCCATTCCACCGATCCTTTGGGTTCCATTTGGCAAACTCCAAGCAGGCTGCCATGTGTCTTTTACTGTGGAGTGGCTTCCGTCTGGCCACTCTACCATAAAGGCCTGATTGTTGGAGTGCTGCAGAGATGGTTGTCATTCTGAAAAGTTCTCTCATCTCCACAGAGGAACTCTGGAGCACTGTCAGAGTGACCATCAGGTTTTTGGTCACCTCCTTGACCAAGGCCAATCTCCCCCAATTGCTCAGTTTGGCCGGGTGACCAGCTCAAGGAAGAGTATTCCATTAAAAAATGATGGAGGTCACTGTGTTCTTGGGGACCAACCTTCAATGCTGCAGAATAATTTTTTTGGTACCCTTCCCCAGATCTGTGCCTCGACATAATCCTGTCTTGGAGCTCTACAGCCAATTTCTTCGACCTCATTGCTCAGTTTTTTCTCTGACATGCACTGTCAACTGTGGGACCTTATATTGACAGGTGTGTGCCTTCCAAATCATATCCAATCAATTGAATATACCACAGATTGACTCTGAACAAGTTGTAGATACATCTCAAGGATGATTAATGGAAACAAGATGCACCTGAAAGCAATTTCGAGTCTCATTGCAAAGGGTCTGAATACTTATGTAAATAAGGTATTTCTGTTTTATTATCTGTTGACATTATGGGCTATTGATGACACCCCTCTGAAACAAGATAACCATCAGAAAAAAACTCTTCCTTAGCCTACTCCTCCCGCTGCTGCTGGCCTTCGCAAACTCTGATGTTATGCTCCTAAAGTTTCTGATAATAGGCTACACCAGCAGTCATTATGCTCCTATAGTTTCTGGTTATAGAGTACACCAGCAGTCGTTATGCTCCTATAGTTTCTGGTAATAGGCTACAACAGCAGTCGTTATGCTCCTATAGTTTCTGGTAATAGGCTACACCAGCAGTCATTATGCTCCTATAGTTTCTGGTAATAGGCTACACCAGCAGTCATTATGCTCCTATAGTTTCTGGAATTAGGCTACACCAGCAGTCAGCAACCTTTTCCAATTGGTGCCAAGTTATCTGACCATTTCTACTGATCTGGTGCCAGTTAAGATTTTCATATTCACATTTTATTGGAACAGTTTAATTTAATTTATAATAGTAATAATAATTATTATAGTCTTTATCTCAATATAATTCTCAGTGGTTAATCTACATTCTATTTAAATGAAAATGATAAAGAAACATTTTTATTGCTGTTGCTAAGTTTAAAAAAAATAACCTACATAAAGCTAAAAATGCTAACATTGCAGCCTGCATGTATAAAATATCCTGATAAATAAATATCATATACATCTCATTGGCTACACATGGCCTGTCTGCAACAAACTGGAAACATTGGATCAACTATCTACTGGGTCGGCCCAAAACTCGAGATAGCAAGCTTGCAACATTGTATAAAATATTCTGGGCCCTCAGTTTCCCCTGCCAGTGAGTTCTCGACGACACAGCTGTAGGCTATTTGTGAAAGGGATAAGAAGTAATCAGGTATTTTGACATTTCCACTGGATCAGCGCATTACGTTTTTCCCTTTCGTGCCTAGTGGTTATCGAAAGGGTTTAGAGCTGGAAATATTTTTCAAATACTTTGAGTAACTATTCTCATTTGCAATTGTTTTTGATTAGACTTTGTTTATTTGCTGTTTGAGGTGAATAAAGCATTACTTTGAGAAGCTCCACAACTCATTAGTGGTGGTGCGTTAAGACAATCAGAAATACTATCAGACATCACCAAATGGGCACATTTATAGGCCTACATTTGCGCTAAGGCCAGGTAGACTAGTCCTACTTCTATATGCGTAATTGGGTGTGTGTCCTTACTCAACATTGACAGGAGTGTTTCGAACAAAATACAATTAATAAATTGACAAATCTTGCCAAGTAAGGTCTGGGTGGTCTGCCAGGGGCCGTTTCATTTAGTATCCGTTTGGGTCGGCATGGGGAATGATTGTATTTTCCCATAGTATGTTTTACTCAAGTTGACCGACTGAAAGGGAGTGTATCTTTATGACTGAATTCGGGCTAAACTTTGAACATTGAGATATTAAAGACATGATAGATCAGACGCAGAGTATATAAAGGAGTGAGATCTTTTGAAAGACAGAATGGCTGTGGAATGTGCTCGGTGGACGGGAGGAGATCACAGGATTGCTATAAGGGAAGCGGATGGACATCTGTGGATTAGGCGAAGGAGGGGTTGAGGTCAGGTCAGATCCCCTGAAGGGAGTAACAAGGGTTTAGTGTCCTGTTACCCTCTTCCTGTCGACCCAGAAGATGTAAGTATTGGAGAGAAGGAGGAGTGTCCAAAGTGTGGTATATATACTTGTGATGGTGAGAACATGTTTTTGTCTGAACTACGGCTGTAACGACCCTTTGGGAAGAATTTAACCTGGTTAAACTTCTCTAGTGTCCGTGAGTTATTTAAAAGTAGAACCTAACACTATAATTACTGTTCCCTGAAGGAGGGAAACGAGGTGCAAAACCTGTTTGGCCCCACTCCATCCTGGGTCGGTGAAGAGCGGTTTTAAATTTAAGGAATAAACCCGAGCCTCACGCTCATCACCTGTGGAAGGTGGTGCTTCCAGCGAGGCGTGAATTTAAGATTGTTCAGCCTGCAGTAGGCCTCTAATGTGCCCTTGTGATAACAGTCAGCTGTATGCGGCTCATGGGGTATCGTCACGGGTACGTTCAGACCCTTGACCATCACGTACCAGATGCCACTATTGTAGCAGATGGAACCGGGAGCCCATAGGCCATGGTAGTGTTGGTTTGTGATATAATAGTTGAAGCCGTTGACATTTACCTCCATATTGACTCCTAATAGGCCTCCTACAATTGCCGTGATGGGTATAAATTGGGACTCTTGATAGCACGCACCCTTGTTCATGGCAAGCAACGTGACAGTGGCAGTTTCGAGGCTGACACTTTTCACTGCTAGGTGTACCATCATGTCCAGAGATTCGGGCATGCATGGTTCCTCGGGTGCTGCATTGGCAGTAGAGACTGGCCCCGGTGATGTTGGTACAGAGCCACTCTTCGAGTACAATGAAGAGGACCCACAGTGCCTCTATGAGTGTACCATGGGTGATGAGACGTGCTCACGTCCACGCTGCCCTGCGTCTTCATGTACACAGTGGAGGCGATGTTTCCCATGCAAGGTCTTTTCATTACAGTAGCTGAAACAGGTTGCTTGGTGTCCAATTCGGGGCTCAATCGTGTCACAGTTAGGAATCTGTGGCCTTTGTGAAACCAAAGCGTATCTACATTCTCCACCAGTATCCCTTTGCATAACCGAAGATAGTTGATGTCATCTTCTCGTTCGGGTACCCCAGGTGCCTCATCTTCACTAGACTGCGAGTGAAGTTCAGGTGAAAGCGAGCCATAGGGATCAGAGGTCCCAGCTGAGGGATTGTGTTCTTCAAGGTCATCTGAATTGTAATAGGTCTCCTCGCTGGCGACTTTGATTGCCATGCGTAAACTATCATCGAGTCCTAACAGATCCTGGTCCTCGTTACAACCCCAGAGCGTGTTGCACCACGGGTCAAACTCACTGTCTGGGCCATGAAGGGACTTGGTGATGGGTCTAGCGCAACACCTAGTTAAGTTACCCTTGATGCTACTGTGAAGGCTGTGCGCCAGAGTGCCAAGGTACGCGAAGGGAGGTTCATTCTGTTCGAGGTACGACCCATCCCCGTGCTCCTTGACGAACCACCTGTCTCGGCTCTCTATTGCGCTCTTGACACTGTTCGGAATCAAGTTAAGATTACTGGCGTAGGGCAGCTGCACCAGCAGTTCAGGAACGTATAGCTCTTTGACGCTTAGTACGGTGTCCGTGTCGAGCAGGTCACGGAACACTATCCATAGAGCCTGCATGATCTCTCTATTGTCAAGGACTGTGCAATGGTACGAGCCCTTAGTCAGGCGCTCAAGGTTCAGAGATAGACATAGGTGTTTGTCAGCATCTGAGCCGGTTCGGGACAATTGCTTCTTCAACGTGGGTTGCATATGCAACGTCCCAATGTACACCAGCACGTACCAGGCTGCGAAGTACAACAAACCGGCTGAGGTAACTGTGATGTGGGAGCCTGTGGTGTCATCATCCTCAGCTAACTCAAACACGCATGTCCCGCAAGCTGCGAACGTTAAATCTATGGTAGAGCTCACGAGTCGGTCAGGCGCACTGTCACCCTCTGCAGCAAAGCAAGGTAGCAAACCTTTGTGCAACAGCTTGATGGTTAGGTTCTTTTCTGATTCGCTTATCAGCCTGAGACCGACTAGAGTGTTGACGGGACCCAAAAGGTGCTTTGTGTAATGATCGGAGCTGGCCTTGACACTGCCTCCTGTGCTCATGGGTATGAAACGTTCCAAAATTTCTGGACTTACGCATCTCCACCCTCTAACTAGCTGCTCGAGTGTGTACATGGGGCTGGGTAACACGGGGAAGGCCAGCGCTTTGAAAAGCTGATAACACGCTCTGGTGCTGTTGACAAAGACGGGCCATAACCTAGCTGAGAACCTGAGCGTGTTAGGAGCAGCCTCAGAGCTGAGGCCGCAACTCTAGGGAAGCACAACACAAGGGCTCGTGCTATCACGTCTACGTCTTGGGCTCTGGCTTCCATATCATCTGGGGCCTTGGTTAGTACGTCCACGGCTGTCGAGATGTTGAAGTTGTCCTCGCTTCTAATCGGGTACACGTCAGCCTCTTGCTTTGTGGAGAATCTCTCGTTTTGAATAATGAACTGTAACAGCTCGTGGCTGGGATCGGGGCCGCGGTTGTTGTACCTGTGCTCGGGGCTCTCTCTTTGGATACAACTGGCAGGTGATCATTGGCGAACATCACAACGAGAGCCTCTAGGTCAGACGACGCTGCCTTCACTTTGTAGTCCTGGTACCTTGCTGAGTGTATCACTGTGGACTCTGTCCATGCTTCTAGCAACTGCAGGACATCACACCTCTGAAGCCTGTGGATATGATACAGGAGCCAGCACAGTTGAATCACAGCTTCGTTTCGCACCAGCCAGTCGCTTTGACGAGACGCCTCCAATGTGGCACACTCCATGAGAAACACACACAATGTCAGGAGTCGACTCTGACATTGGCCACAGGTGATCCTGCTAATGTGACCTTCAGAGCAGCGCACTGCCTGCACAGCGGACCAAGGAGTGTAGCCGCACCATCTCTTCTTGTCCAAGGTTAATGTTACCATTCTGTCACTGTGCGCATTGATGGGATTCATCGAACATTTTCGACAGTGAGCAAATACCATGGAACCGGTCCTGTTTTTCATGACACTGTTCCAATCATAAAACTCCTGGGCCCATCCTAGCTTCAGCTCGTTGTTGGTCTCGCATACTTCTTTGCGCTCTTCGATCCAATCTGAACGAAGGATTTCATGAAGCACCGGAACTAGCATGGCATCAAACACAAAGGGCCCGAATAACTCTATGCCTTCGTTCATGTTGCTTTTGTTCAACAGACACTTTTTTGCCAGATAAAGTAGCCCATTGTCGTTATTTTGTTCAAGGACTATTCTGTTTAGTTCTGGCATATGTGTGCAGATCAGACCCGCTTGTCTCAACCGAAATAACGAGTGGCTACACTCATCCTTTTCTGATAGCCACGTGCCGTTCGGCGACACGTCCTGCATATGTATCGCACCTTGTACGGATATAACCGTGTATACATAGAGTATGGGAGTCTCAGACTTTTCAAATAATGTACATTTGGCCTGAGTTGCCTTGTCGGTTGCTTCGAACATCTCCACGTAAGGTACCATGCGCCCGGTCCGCGCTACTTGGAAGGGTACTTCGGGGCTGTTGTGTACACTGTTGCATCTTATTGACTCTGCTTGACTCCAATAATGAGAACAGTGTAGACACGACTCGTAGTTGACATCGTCCTCATCTCGGTTATCTTCTCTGCTGTAGAGCAGGTAATCACAACCCGAAGCCATGCTGTAGGAGCCCTATCCGCGATACAAGTGCTAGATTAGTACCTACACACACCACTCCAACATTGCCTCGCAGCCGGCAGGGGTTGGTCATTGCAAAGCGTTCATCTCAGCGTACCGGCACCGAGACACCGAGTCTCTGAGCTCTGTTTGAACATGAGCAACTTGCAGCTCGTCAGAGCCCTGGTTCCTGGTCATCTTTCTCAATTGGGAGACAAGCATAGACCTCTCGTACAGCAGAGTCTTCATGGATATCTCCCCTGCTCCGATCATGGCCTCGAGTACCGTGAGGTCGCTGCGGATGTCAAAGTGCAGATAGTTCATGCACGAGTCCCAACTCCACGTTGCTGAACTGTTGTCTAAACGGCTGCGAATGTCCTGTATCGAGGCGTCAACGAGCCCTTTACGTTTTTCAAAATCCCTAGGTGCTGATGAGAGGTTGTAATCTATCTTCTTGAGCGCCCAGGCGCAAGCTTCTCCCACGGCCCTTGGGGTGATAGAGCCCACCTTGTATAGCATGCGAGCCAAGTAGGCCTTTGCCCCAGACCAAGGCTCCCCGTGGCTTACACCAGGCCTGTCCTGAGTCAGGTTGATAAACTCCATCACCGGGATGTCCCTTGAACCTTGGAACACATCTCTCTCCACACCTCTATGTATCTAACGTACAGATTGGTCTAGCGCTGGAGGATCATCCTGAGCGTCTCACTGTCGGTATAGCACTTGTTGAGGGCTTCGTGTACGGCAACAATGTCACTGTTGCACTTACCATCTTCACGCTCAGGCTCAGTTTTGACAGCATCTAGAGCCTGTCTCTTTGCAGCCAGCCGAACCATCTCCTACACGAGGTTGTTGTGTCCCAGTGCAGCCTGCACCATGTAGTGGAGATGCTCGGCGCTCAAGTCGACACTAAGCTCGGGGTACCACTCTAGGACCTTCTTGAAACCTATCATAAGCTCAGAAACGGTCTTGGTATAGCTGGTGAGGGTCCATCTGTAGTTCTCAGCTACGGCCTTAAAGTGGGCGTCATAGGCTTTGCTTCGCATGCATCTACATTTGGAACCGGTCGATCGGTCCCCGTGCTCTCCTCCAGGCGTCTTTTCTCTATCAAGGTCTCCAGAGGTCCACTTTGTAACTCTCCATGACGGACCGTGTATCTGTTCGGGTTCCGGGAGCGTCGTCGTCATTGTGGTGGTAATAATGGTAATCGTGGTCGTCCTTGCCCTGATCAGAGCAGGGTATTGAAATGCTCTCTTCACTGTCGCTATTTCCAAAACGTATAACTCTAAGCGGGTTCCTAGGTACGATGTTGAAGGAATATTCCGAACTCATACTGATGTCATGGAAATAATCCTGATTCTTCTCGCTCTCATATTCATATTTCACAGATCTTTTTTTCCATTGATTCCACCGTGAATCCCTTTACAGGGTCCAGCGCGCTGGTCGACTGAGCCGAGCCTGGCCTCACAGAGGACATCACCTCAGCCCTGAAGATATTGTCATACTTTGAGAAGATATCTTTAACCACCCTGGCCAAGGTGGCTCTCAAGGGGAGAGAATGATCAAAAGTGCCCTCTTCCAGAGCGAAAGGGTTCACTTCCCGCTGGCCATTTCATTGATACAAGCCTACCCGGTCATGCTGGATACAACTGTATCTCTGCTATGAGCCCCAAAAAGTGTATTGTGAGATCTCTCCTTCATATGTGTGATAAGTACATCTTCTACATCTACACCTGTCTCAGATGGTGAAAACTTGGCTCAGGGACGATGAACTATCGAGCCTATTCGGCGCCCACAGTGATGTGTTTGCCCAGTTAGATCCTAAATGGCTATCTAGGTTCATGGTGAGGTGCAGGGTCTTGTACCTAAGAGAACTCAAGAGGTCTCTTGGTTTGTCACCCCTCAGTATATCCAATAACGTGTACAGGGTGCGGACTGGCCAGGGTACGTTCACAACGTTTGACAGCAGAGGTCATGTCGTCCAAATAGAGAATTACACAGACCTCCGTCTCCCCAGGAAACTGTCCGTTGGCGAGACTGCATTTGCAGTTTTTGAGGAGACCCTATCCGTGTTCTCAGACGTGGCGTTTAGGCTACAAGGTGGCGGAGCGCCATCTCCTCCTTCCCTGGTGATTTGGGTATCCAGTTGGGTATCCAGTTCAGACTTAAATGTGTTCTGCCTGATCAAGGCAAGTGCTTGGATCTGAGAGACCTGGATCCTCTTGAGTCAGACTCGACACTAGGAGATATCTGCATCCCCGGGGAGATTAAACTCGAGCCTCTCACAGATTAACCACTGTAGTCACGAGGGCTTAGCGTCTCTGAGAGACATGACCAGACTCCCCTCGGGGTTCTCTATTCTCGCGGAGAACCAGGACGTTGTGGTGTTGAGACACATATTGAGAGACGCTGTGGTTATCGTACCCAAGAGTATGGCTAGCATGACAAAGGGAGACCCGGGGACGGTTCAGTTGAGGGCCAGTAACATGTTGGCTCCGAGCGGGTATATAACGGAATGGTTCCCGTGTGATCGCTGTCTGTTCAGAGTTGAGAGGGGTATCCCAGGCGTGCCTCCTGTCGTGATATACTGCAGCCTTTGCCAAGGTGAGGAAGACGGGCACCTAGGGAAAGAGCGTTCCAGAAGCGAGGTGCCCACGCTACACATCATAAGGTAACTCAGCCGATGAAAGGGTCCTACCGAGAAGGTTCAGGTCAAGCACTCACATCTTCAATCAATCGGTATGCCTGTTGCCTGGAACAATGGGCATCGTCGCACCACTGGTGTTATGTTTTGCGGGCTGTGTGGCCATCATGTACGCGTTCAATGTCTTCAGGCTACTAAGTGTTTCCAAATCAGAGCTCGCTAGCAGCCCCGTTCAGCTTTCGTTCAGGTCCACCCTGAGCCTAAGAGAGGCTCAGACTCTGCTGTTGTCGTACCTGTGTCTGAAGGAATCATTTGTCGCCTCGGAGAAGAGCTGTTTCAGGTTGACGGTGAAATCGCTTTCCATTTTATCAGAACTCAGAAAGATCGTTTCGGCCAACCCAAAAGTTCACTCCGGACTTGTGGACTTGGACTTTTGGGTGGAGAGGTGGTAATGTGCGAAGAGCTGGAAGACGAGACATTGCGAATCCGAAACGGGTTAGCTGGCAACGATAGCAAGGATGACAGCGACTGGGATAGCAACGGGGAGGAAAGTGAGCAAAGAGAGGACAGTGAGGACTCTAGCCAGGGAGAGAGTGAAGATGACGATTGGGAGGACATTCAGGGAGATGACGAAGAGGAAAGCAAAGACACAGGAGGGGATAAAAGTAACTACGAAGAGAGTGAGTGCCGTAGCTCTGATCGTGAATCTGAAGATGACAAGGACAACGAAGATCGAGTCATAGCAAACATATCCACAGTCATCGGCACCGGTCCGAGGACCAGACAGAGAACGGGACATTTGGTCCTGTTTGGCCGCGGGCGAGGTTGCAATTTGAGTTTCAAGTGGATCACCATTGGGATACAGACTCTGGGGCTGGTTAACCTGAGAATATTGAGGGCTTGCGGAGTCTTCAACTCAAAGCACGGATATAGCAGAGCTGTGTTGAAGATGCCGAACACGACCGGAGTTGTGCCCCAACCCAGCTGGGCAGGGGAACCTACATTGCTTACCGATGACTTCTGTGTCATTGTACCGGAGAAGACACGCGGTGCCTTGCAAACTCAGTTGCTCGATGACAATGACTGCTCTTTCAACTCAATTACTCTCCCAAAAGCGTCAGGACCAAAGTCGATTCGGGTTCCTTTGCCGATGGGGGTATAGTCGTGGAGAGGTCGAAGATTGAGCAGGCCATATGTAGCGAGAACGCAAGAGGCTACGAGGAACATAAACTCTTTCGTCTCTTCAAGCCCTGTCCACCATAGGAGATGGAGAGTTCTTCCCTTCTATCGAGATAGCGAAAGAAACAGATTTGGAGGAGAGTGTCGACACAATCTCAACCTCACAATCAAGTGTTACCCCAATCACTACTCCATGGTTAGGGCAGACAGGGCTCCAGGTGAATGCGGCTCCGTTTACGAGCCGTGCTTAGACGAGGCAGTGCTACTGGGACACTGCGCCAGAGTCTCTGTCACACGCGGTGCCAAGAGGAACTTTGACGTGAGCGCCTGTCTTTCCTGGTTCTACAGATCCGTTCACCCGTGCGTGGCGGACATGACCGTAGGAGACGTGATGCTCGACTACGAGTTCACCGTGCACGGCAGGGGCGAACTGTCGCCGGTCTATGCTCTCCTGAGCCATTTGGCGGAAAGCTGCAGGGTAAACTGCTTCCCTGTGTGCAAGTTCATCACCCTCACTAGAAACAGAGGATCATCGGTGTGGACTAGGGGAACGGACGAGTCGTTCCACTCGCAGAGGCTGAGGACAAACACCATCAGGTCCTTCTTGTGCGTTCAGGATCATGGAACAGCGCCTCTGCTGTCGAGTTGTTGCAACCCCTCGCCCATACAGGCCTCCGAACTGTGGGAACGGTGCGAGCTGTTGCCTCGCGGAGACGAAGAATAGCTCCTCTTGCGAGCCTACTCCAGTACGCTGGGCCCCGTGTTTGAGTTTGAGAAGGTAGAGCGTTTCCCGAGTAAGGTCAGGACCAGTATGGGCGATTGGAAGTTCATGCGTCTAGCGAGCAGGTCCTACGGTGTCATCCGATACCCTGGCACCACGGTGGTAGACGGCTACACTATAGCGTTCGCGTCCAAATCCCCGTTGTTTTACCTGAGGGACGAGGGGCCATTGGTGCAGAAGCTGGAGTCTGTGGCACGTAGCTAATGTAAAGTGGATGTGTGACGCTCCTCCTGCCAGTGTTCCTTTGGGGCTTAATAGTTCTCGAGGCACACGGGTGATAGCAAGGCTGCCAGTGCTCGGGCGTGTGGAGGACCGCTCGAATCAGAGACCCGGCTGCGTGGAAAGGCTTCGACGACTTGTGCTCCCGGGTGCTGACGTGCCCTACCGAAAAGGTGTGAACCAGAGGTATTTGTAAGGTGGTGAACAAAGGACTCAATATGTTCAGACGTGACGCTCTGGTGCCCATCTCGAACCTAATCATGATAGTTGAGCCCGGAGAGTGGTACGCGTCCCCTGTCACGATTGCAATGGACACAGTGATGACACCAAGCGGGACAGTCCGGTTGACTTGAGTCTGATTTACCACAACGAGGTAGGCACAGCTTCAGAGTTTGTGGCTTCCCTAGTGTGTAGAATGCTCTCGCGAGAGGTACATGAAGAGCTCGAGATAAAATGCCTAAGACGTTGGGTCTAGAATTACCTGCAGCGGGCACTGGCCTGGTCCGCGGGTGCAATGGGACCGTTCAGATCCCGAACTGTGACTGTCTTCACACCCGAGGCTGACTCCAGTACACAATGGTGGACTCACAAGTTACCCCCAGGTTTAGACGTTCTGAAAACATGTAGCACAGGGTATCTCATCTCCTGCAAAGAGCCTTGCTGCAAAAGGGGTTATTCGTGTCAAATCCTCTGGCAACCTGGTGTTGTATTCAAACCCAGGGACATTGAAAGTCTCTGCGATGCAAGGGGAAGCAGGCGTGCACGCTGTCATCAACACCCCTGGACAGCGCGAAAGGAGGGGACAGTGACTGTTCGGAGATACACGTTCTTTGCAACCGTTCACTTAGAGAGTTCTGTAAGCTGCGCTGTCTACCAAAGGGAATTCGAGGCCCGGAAACCTGGAAGAGACCCTTGCCGTGGTCAAAGAGGGACCCGGGTTCATTTTGCACCAAAGTGTCCGAGTTAAAGTACAGATGGGAGTCTGGGAGATCGGACTTCACTGAGGCACTCGCTCGAGACTCTGCTGGTTGCTTTTGGTACGGCAAGCAGCTGCAAGAATGGAAGAGGTGCTCTGATGGGAAACAAATACCTAGGAGAGAGAGGTTTTGGTACCTGATCGACTACAAGGAGTCCTTTGCTAGACGGAAGGTGAAGTCGTGAGCTGTGATGTGAGCTATGATGAAAGCGAACCAGAGTTCTCTGACAGCAACGGAGAGTTCTCGGATGGGGACTCTCAGGAGGAAAACGAACCCGAGTTCGCCGACTGCAACCGAGAGTCCTCGGACGGGGACGAGGAAAGCGGATGCGAGGGGGTTGATGATCAGGTCGACAGCGGATCGGAGGGGAGTGTAGACGATGAAGACGACAAAGTAGATGATCAAGAAGACAAAGAAGACCAAGACCACATAAGAAGACCAAGGCGAAGAAACAGACAACGGGACCCCAGGGCCCATTATGGTGAACTGTGAGTGGCGTGAGAGGGGAGTTTCATGTTTCATGTTACTCAATTCATGTCTCAAAATTGAGTTCATCCCCAGGCTCCCTCGTGACGGAGGACATGTGTTCTTCGAGCCCGTCCACAACGAGGACTACAGGGGCAGGGCTCAATTGGACAACAATGGCAGGCTAGTAAAGTATTACAAACCTCACAATTTCTTCTGCATGGTGTACGATGTATACACCGTGCTTATTTACGGGTGTGGACTGAGACCCGTGTTTGTACATGGGGAGTCGGACACCGCTGGGTCTAAGGCTTTCGACTCTGTCAATCACCATATCTTATCGGCAGACTCAGTAGCCTCGGTTTTTCGGATGACTGCCTTGCCTGGTTCACCAATTACTTTGCAGACAGAGTTCAGTGTGTCAAATCGGAGGGCATGCTGTCCGGTCCTCTGGCAGTCTCTATGGGCTGCCACAGGGTTCAATTCTCGGGCCGACTCTTTTCTCTGTATATATCAATGATGTTGCTCTTGCTGCGGGCGATTCCCTGATCCACCTCTACGCAGACGACACCATTCTATATACTTCCGGCCCGTCCTTGGACACTGTGCTATCTAACCTCCAAACGAGCTTCAATGCCATACAACACTCCTTCCGTGGCCTCCAACTGCTCTTAAAACGCTAGTAAAACCAAATGCATGCTTTTCAACCGTTCGCTACCCGCACGCCTGACCAGCATCACCACCCTGGATGGTTCCGACCTTGAATATGTGGACATCTATAAGTACCTAGGTGTCTGGCTAGACTGTAAACTCTCCTTCAAGACTCATATCAAACATCTCCAATCGAAAATCAAATCAAGAGTCGGCTTTCTATTCCGCAACAAAGCCTCCTTCACTCACGCCGCCAAACTTACCCTAGTAAAACTGACTATCCTACCGATCCTCGACTTCGGCGATGTCATCTACAAAATTGCTTCCAACACTCTACTCAGCAAACTGGATGCAGTTTATCACAGTGCCATCCGTTTTGTCATTAAAGCACCTTATACCACCCACCACTGCGACTTGTATGCTCTAGTCGGCTGGCCCTCGCTATATATTCGTCGCCAGACCCACTGGCTCCAGGTCATCTACAAGTCCATGCTAGGTAAAGCTCCGCCTTATCTCAGTTCACTGGTCACGATGGCAACACCCATCCGTAGCACGCGCTCCAGCAGGTGTATCTCACTGATCATCCCTAAAGCCAACACCTCATTTGGCCGCCTTTCGTTCCAGTTCTCTGCTGCCTGTGACTGGAACGAATTGCAAAAATCGCTGAAGTTGGAGACTTTTATCTCCCTCACCAACTTCAAACATCTGCTATCTGAGCAGCTAACCGATCGCTGCAGCTTTACATAGTCTATCGGTAAATAGCCCACCCATTTTTACCTACCTCACCCCCATACTGTTTTTATTTATTTACTTTTCTGCTCTTTTGCACACCAATATCTCTACCTGTACATGACCATCTGATCATTTATCACTCCAGTGTTAATCTGCAAAATTGTAATTATTCGCCTACCTTCTCATGCCTTTTGCACACAATGTATATAGACTCCCCTTTTTTTCCTACTGTGTTATTGACTTGTTAATTGTTTACTCCATGTGTAACTCTGTGTTGTCTGTTCACACTGCTATGCTTTATCTTGGCCAGGTCGCAGTTGCAAATGAGAACTTGTTCTCAACTAGCCTACCTGGTTAAATAAAGGTGAAATAAAAAATAAAAAAATAATAAAAACTACACACAGAGCCTGAGTTCGCGGCTGAGGCCATCAGATAAAAAATAAATAAACAGAATGGAGTACCGTGATTAATGGACAGTCCAGCAGGCATCAGCTATGTAGCCAAGTGATCATAGTGTCCAGAGGGCAGCAGTAGATGGAACAGGGGAGCCGCCACTACGCGAGCACTCGGGCAACACTGCGTTTAAAGTTAGTAGCCCTCTGACGGAGGCCGGTTGAAGGCACAGCGGATGGAGTATTCGTCGGCGGACCAGTCGTGGTGGTGCGGCGGGGGGCCGTGTCGACAGAGAATCCAAGCCATATGGCGAAAGAGGTATTGTAGAATTTAGTTTGCTAGCCGGGAGATGCGCCTGGCTCACGGCTAACTGGTGCTAGCTTCGTGGCAGTGGCATTAGCCACTATAGCCAATCGGTAGCAGCGGTGAACCGGTGCCAAGGTCCAGAGTTTACAGCAAGGATCCGGTGGAGTATTGAGCTCTAGCCGTGTATGAGTGGGGTTCAGGTGAACAGCTGAGTAGGCCGGGAGGTGGGCCTCAGGGATAGTTTTGGTGCTGGATGCCACGGTGAGTGCAAGCTAGCTGTGAGCTAGCTAGCTGCAAGCTGTGAGCTAGCTAGCTGCAAGCTAGCTGTGAAGATCAGAAATAGTGGTCCAGGGATTACAGCAGGAATCCGGCGTTGTTGTGGAGACAGTCCGATACTGGTAGACTGGCGAGTATTATCCAGGCTAAGAACAGGGCTGGTATCTGTGCAGAAGGTAAAAGCCGCTAGCAGTGGCTAACAATGACTAAATAGCTTGTAGCTAATTAGCGGGTTAGCTTCTGGAGGATCTTGAATGTGTTCTAAAAAAAAATGTTTTTAATAATAGCGACACCGTATCACATTGGGTGAGGCAGGTTACCGGAAGGTATAATCAAATTAAAAATCGAAAAGAGATTGAAAATAAAGTTGAAATATATATAAAAAAATACGAAAGTACACGAGACACGAACAAAACACGTCTTCACTGCTACGCCATCTTGTAAGAGGTTAAGACAATCATAAATACTATCAGACATCCCCCAAAAAGGCACATTTATAGACCTACATTTGCACGCAGGCCAGGTAGACTCGTCCTACTTCTATATGGGTAATCAGTTGTGCGTGCTTACTCAACATTTTCAGGAGTGTTTCTAAACAAAAGACAGTGAATAAATTGACAAAACTGACGCATCTGGGTCAGGTCTGGGTGGTCTGCCAGGGGCCGTTTCATTTAGTATCCTTTTGGGTCTGCATGGGGAATCTATTTTCCCATAGTATTTTGTACCAAAGTTGACCGACTGAAAGGGAGTGTAACTTTGACTATAACTACTGTTCCCTGAAGGAGGGAAACGAGATACAACACCTGATTGGCCCCACCCCTTGGGTTGGTGAAAAGCGGTATTACATTGAAGGAATAAACCCTAGCCTCACGCTCATCACCTGTGGAAGGCGGGACTTCCAGGAAGGCGTGGATTTAATAATATGTTGTACCTAGTTTCCCTCCTTCAGGGAACAGTAGTTATAGTCATAATGTTATGATTGTCATATGATGAACTTCAACTTAAATACTGGATCTTGATGTTTGACATTTTTTTTTGTATTCAGATCTCTGAAATGCTCTCTAACTATGTAACATTTAGTGTCTCCTTACATACCACATACACGGGGCGGCAGGGTAGCCTAGTGGTTAGAGCGTTGGACTAGTAACCGGAAGCTGACAAGGTACAAATCTGTCGTTCTGCCCCTGAACAGGCAGTTAACCCACTGTTCCCAGGCCGTCATTGAAAATAAGAATTTGTTCTTAACCTGTTGCTCCTACCCTCTACTTTTTTGAACATTTTGTTAAAAATCGCGCAACATTTCAGCGCCCTGCTACTCATGCCAGGAATATAGTACGTTCATATGGTTAGAATGTGTGGATAGGAAACTCTCGGACGTTTTTAAAACTGGTTAAATCACGACTGTGGCTATTACATAACGTGCGTTACATCGGAAAGCGCAGGAAAACCTGATCACAGAAAATGGAAATAAATATCCTTGCGCCACTTCAAGCAAATGTTAACAGTGAGCCGAATTAGATAAGACCGAGCATTCAACTCCCACAGCATCCCCATGTTGTCGAGTATCTTGTGAATTTAATCATCTTTGATTCTTGGTTGAACCGAAAGAGGGGCACCGCTTACCTCCGGTCTCCGCCCAGATCATTCCGGAAGAGCTCTCTCCTGAAATTTTTTCCAAGACGACAGCTCATGATATTTACATCGCCTACGGATGATTTTTATCGCTTATTAACGTTTACTAATACCTAAAGTAGCATTACAAACGTATTTCGAAGTGTTTTGTGAAAGTTTATCGTCTACTTTTTGAATTTTAAAAAATGACGTTACGTTGTGAAATCGCTGTTTTTTTAATCGAAATAAAGTTTATCACACAGTCTACATATAACGATATCTTGGCTTTATATGGCCTATCAGATTTAATCTGAAATAAAGACCCAATAGTGTTTATGGGACATCTATTAGCATTTAGAGTGCCAACAAAGAAGATGGTGAAATAAAGGTAATGACTGTTTTCTATTTTATTGTGCGGTTTGTGTAACTAAAGACAGTTATGAAATGCTAATTATTTTGTTTATTTACGTCCCCTGCTGTGCTTTTCTGTTGTAGTGTATTGGTGCATGCTATCAGATAATAGCTCCTCATTAACAGGGAGGAGATTCTATAACCAAATTGCATGTGCATCCAGAGGCAAGATAAACAAATAAAGGTTGAAAAAAATTATATAATTCATATTGTAGCTGTTTAGTTCAACTATCATCAGATATCATTTTCTGCTCTCGTACCACAATTTTAGCAAACACAGAAAGGGGCCTATATTGGAGACCAAATGTCGTCTGGCACACTGCTTAGGTTTTGACTGTCTTAAGACAATTGTAAAATAATTTAACAGACGACAATTGTTGTACAACTTAATGGGTATGCTCTGGGCATCACCTTTTACCTCAAATAAATAGTGGATTTCTGCTGTTGTGGGCCTTTAACCCATCTGTCTGACCTTGTTGTTCACACAGGAGAGAGATGTGACTATTGTGGATCCTCTGGGGAGCCTCAACAACATCATGAGGCAGAGAAAAGTCTCTCCAGATCAGAACTCCTCAAGAAACACCAGCAGAGAACCACAGGGAAGAAATCTCACTTCTGCTCTGACTGTGGGAAAGATTGCAAATCTTCATCAGAACTTAAAATAAAACAGCAAGTACACACAGGAGAGCCTGATATTACACCAGAGAACACACACTGGAGAGAAACCATATAGCTGTTGTCATTGTGGGAAGAGTTTTTCTACTCGCCATCTAACTATACACCAGAGAACACACACGAGAGAAATCTTATAGCTGTAATCAATGTGGGAAGAGTTTTACTCAGTCGAGCAGCCTGAAATCACACCAAAGAACACACAGGAGAGAAATCCCATAGATGTAATCAATGTGGGAAGAGTTTTACTCAGCTAAACAGCCTGATAGTACACCAGTGGACACACATGAGAGAAATCTTATGGCTGTGGTCAATGTGATGAGATACTCCGTTAAAAGATCTCTGATTTAAATATCAGAAAATACATGGAGTTCTTTCATGATATCAATTAAATAATGTCACAGTGTAGAATGTTTTTAATATTGTAGTAGGAGTATTTTAATGTCAGAATGTAGAACCCTAAATGTTTGCCCCTGTTCTATTGATCTTAGCCTCAGGGGAAAATCTAGGCTCTGAATTGAAAGAGTACTATTTATGTGATTTACAAAAATTGACGAACACAAAGAGTTGTTACACTTAACATGTTGGTGACCTACTTGAATCAAAATGCAGCTAGCTGTTTTCTATAAATTGTCCTCTAACCAGTGATATACACATTATTCCCAGATTTTGTGTAGTTTTTGAGCTGTTATTTTTTAACAGGGCGTGCAACCTCATCTCCCTCTTCGGCACAAATGATTTCAACATGATATAGATGAGTGATGACAAATAAGTGTTGTGTTCCTTTGTTCAGCGACCCCTACATTTAAATGCTGTCTTCTGCAGGTTGTCCTCTAATCAGTGAGGTAAAAGATATCTCCCATTTCCATGTGTTTTTTTAGTTGGGTTAGTTTCAACAGCACGTACAACCTCATTTCCCCCCTAGTCGATATCAGTGATTTATTGCTACTTGTCAAAATAGCGTTTTTGGTGCTTGTGCAGTTTAAAAAAAAATACAATTATTGTGACATTATTGTTTGTGTATATACCACATGTTAGGTTTTCAATTTATCCCAAACTGTTTCTGCATATTGATTTGGACACGTTAAAACTGTGTTTTGACATTGGGCTATCCCACCTAGCAAAATGTAATTGAAAAGCCATTGAAAATAAGACTATGTAACCAAATATTTAATATTTCCAATTCATGTAACATTTAGTAATGATATTTATACATGCAACCAACTGACACTTTTTGGGGGGTAAAATTATATTGACATTGTTGCCCTGCTTTTAGAATATCAGGGTTCATTCTCAGATGTGCCGATCCAAATGTACTAGAGCATGACATTGGGGTCTGGGCTCCGAACCAACAACATGCCCATCTTGTGAAAAGAGAGAGAAGCTCTGCAGTGAGGTGAAAGTTACTATGGATATTGCAGGAGTTTCTTCTTGAAATCAGACATGTCCGTGGTGAGCACAACTTGGTTGCTGATTGTCTCAAGGGTGGGCAGTCAAAAGGTTTTGTGTTTTGCGTTTAGCCAGTGAGTTGCCATGGATCACAATTTATTTTGACTGGATGTCTTTCCGTGTTGGAGATGAGTTTTGTTTGGGCTCGTTCCAAGGGGATGAGAGTTCTAGAAGCTGGTGGGGAAAAAAATCTTTATTTCTTGTTGACAGCGAGTAGACACCATGTTTTATATTGGTGAAGGTGAAGCATTGTATTTGATTATAATGTGAAATGGAAGTTGTTTTCTGTTGGTGGTAAGCATTCTCTTAAGGGGGAAGGTGTTACAGTCTTTGGTTTTTCCATCTATGTTTTGAGGTTGGACTTTAGCTCGTTAGCATGTAGGATGCACTGATTGGGGTCACCTCGTTAGTCAGTATGTGTTTAGTTGATCCACCTTTTTGGTTTGCTTCCTGTCTTTACATTTTTTTTGTGTGTGTTGCTTACCATGTTTCCATTGTGTTGCATCCATGTCTGAAATGTGCTCTATTAATAAAGCTGGATTTGAACATATTTTAAGTCAAATGGACCTGTTGACCAATCAGACTCTTGGGCCCTCTTAGTATGAAAAACAGTATCAATCCCACTTTTCCAGTCTGCTGAAGGCGTGGTGGAGTGGCAAACACCACCCCTGGCTCTACCAGGGGCTTGAGGTGGTCTCCTACAGCTCTGATTATGTCATGTTCTGTGGCCTTGCTGTTCCATTTCTTGACTGCAACACAGAAACACATTTAGTCACATTATATAAATCACTCAAAGTAATGGATATGGATCATCTATTTTCTCAGTTACACCTGGCACCTAAATGTGACGTCTGTCATCTGATCACTCCAAGCAGCATTTAGGTTCAGATCTACCAGGATGGGCATTTGACATAATCTGGATGCAGTCAGGCCACCAGCAATGCATCAGCAATGTAACGAGATGGGGTGAATGAGTGGGGAAAAGTACATTTTACACAAATTACCTTCATAATATCAAAGAACAAATGTGTGTGCCTGAGGGGAAATTAACTGTCATACAGCCAAGAGGGGTGAGAAATTACACCAATCAGTGGACAACTTGCACTAATGTAAATAAACATAGATGATGGAACATATTCCCTTTTGCTGACGTGATGAACCGCTAAGGGGACATAAATATTTACCATCTAAACCATGTGTGACCTCTCACCTTTCTGGCTGTAGAAGTGTTCTTCCTAACCAGTCCCTCAACAGCTTTCTGACTGAGCTCCACCCTCACTGGGTCTTCAGAGGAGAAGAAGGCTGAGGAGGGATGGAAGGATGAATGGATCAGTCAGTCAATAAAGTGTATAGCTGCTGTCTATGCTGTCTGACAAAATCACAATTGATTCCACTCCATCAATACAAGCAGTGAACATTTGAAATTCACATTTGATGCACATGAAACACGTTATCTGGACATTTTGATAAAGAGGGAGAAGTGAGGCTTTAGCACAGACCTATACAGGAAACCATATAGGGATAACCAGGGATGTTCTCTTGATAAGTGAACCATTTTCCTGTCCTGATAAGCATTCAAAATAACAAGGACTTTGGGTTGTCAGAGAAAATGTATAAGTACAATATTTTCTTTAGGAATGTATTGAAGTAAAAGTTGCCAAAAATATAAATAGTAAACTACAGACACCCCCAAAAAACTTCTTAAGTAGTATTTTTACAGCACTGTAAGAATATGACCCAGGATGAAAACCGCTCAACCTCCCCTCCCTCCAGACCAACATGTTCAATGCTTCCTTCAGTACTCCCCAAACCTACAATTCTCCCCCAAATCTACCACTAATAGGCCAAGCCTCCACAGACCCTGTCTTGTATTGACAAACAGAACAAATCATTTAACATTCAAATATGTCATTTGAAACAGCCCAATTCAATCCAGCTGGGCCTTTTTAACACAGACAGTTGTTCCTGCTGTAGACGTTATGCTTTTGTACAGATCTAGGATCAGTTCTCCTCCACAATGCATATACAGTAGAGAGTAATAGGATACGGCGCGTGTCAAATTTGATTGATTGCTGACCTTATGACCTGATGACCTGTACAGAATATGTGCCCCCGCCCCGCCCCCCTGTTCGTGTGGTCATGTGTTAGAGGGTGTTTGAACTTTTGGGGCCCATGCCCCCCCTTCACCCCCAGTTTTATCTCCCTTATGGTTGTTATCTATGAAGCAGGAATGTCTGGGGCTATAGATAGCGCTGGGGCCTCAGCATTATAAATGTCCAGAACAAGCCATTTTTTAAGACCTGAATATTAAGCATCTAAAAATATGTCTACAAGGGGAATTCTCGGAGTGCTCTGTAGCTCATGTCACGAACCCAACGCCAAAAGCTTGGAGGATATTTTGGTAGAGGCTCCCGAATGTTTTAACGGATTTCTGTGTACAAGCGAGGGCCATATTTCGTACATATTCAACCCGGAGGAATCTACGGTTAAGATATTCACAGACAGCGTGTCCCAACCCTTTTATCGTGCAGAACCCGAGCCTTTTTCTCTAGCGCTAAGGATGCGAGAATGGCTTAAAATAAGGCTAGCTTTGTGTCAAATGGAACGTGCCC
Source organism: Oncorhynchus nerka (assembly GCF_034236695.1). Taxonomy (NCBI): domain Eukaryota; kingdom Metazoa; phylum Chordata; class Actinopteri; order Salmoniformes; family Salmonidae; genus Oncorhynchus; species Oncorhynchus nerka. The sequence continues at coordinate 34,980,558 of NC_088397.1, forward strand.
TGAGTGCTTCAAGGCTGCCAGGAT